>NC_056732.1:359412252-359712252 GCF_019279795.1 Protopterus annectens | reverse complement strand
TGTTTGTGAAGAATAATTGGAGTCTGAACATTCTGAATAAATCATTAATGTTTCTCAGTTGTTTAAGAAACCCTCCTTTTTTTAAATAAAAACAGATGATAAGTGATGTACCATATCAGTTGATACTTTGAGAGATGTAATTGTAAGAGTTTTTTTTGGGACAGATATCTTGGAATCAGTTTTTTGTTTCTTCGTTCTAGCATCAGTCCAAGGATTTGTTTCATAGGTTCATAGGTTGGTACTAAGCTATCGGCCCTAGGGCCTATACAAACCTAGCCATAACAATTCCCTGGCTATTTCTTCCCACAGTATTTACTTCCCTGGACCCCTGCCTAACAGAGCGACTGATGTGATCCCCGGGTTGAATTCCCTATCTCCCTTCCAATTGTCAGGGTTCCTTTTGAAGAGGGCCAAAGAGGTGCTCTGCTTGACATGTATGGGGAGTCTATTCTTTTAAGAGTAGAGGCCATCCATTCCATTTCTTCTGGGATAGACAGTATGTTGTTGTTTTTGATGACTATAGTAGCTTCTTCTAAGCCATTAAAGGTTCTCATCTCATTGGCAAAAATATTTTTATTTTGGCTGGAAAGGCCAGCTGTGCTTTAATGTTGTTTTGTTTCAACAGTTTTATTATTGACCAGACTTTCTCCTTTGTTCTAGAATTCTGGAAGAGTAATCATTGTCAAACCTTAACAGGTTTTGATTGTATTTTAAGGGTAATTTTCTCCAAGCAGATTTTAATATTAGTTCCTTGTCCAGAAATGAAAGAAATTTTATAACTATGGATCTAGGTGGAGTATTTGTTGAGTTAGAAGCAGGTTTCCTCAGTGCTCTATGTGCCCATTCAATTCCAAATGAAAGTCCCTCTTTCAAGTCTAAAAATTCAGGAATCTAGGTTGTTAAGAATGAAATAATGTCTTCTCCTTCAGTGTTTTCAGGCAGACCAAGGATCCTTATGTTGTTTTGCCTTTCCCTGTTTTCTAAGTCATCATTTTTGTGAAGCAGCCATGAATTCTGTTTAAGCAGAAATTCTTTTTGGAATTCTTCCTCTTTGAGTCTCCCTTCAATGTCATTTAGAGAAGTCAATATATTTGTTATTTTTGTATGGTTTTGGTGTAATAGTTCCTTAAGAGTATCAGTCTGTTTTTGACAATTTAATTTGAGGTTTTCTAAGTCATTTTTAAAGCCATACATCTTCAAAGATAGTTCCTGTAAGGTAGATGTCATCAATTACAGTTCTTTTTTCAAAGCAGCATCTGGATGAGAATTTCTTGAGTTGTTCATATTCAGTGACTCAATATATCTCCAAGTTACTTCATAGGAAAATTTTTGTATGTCTCCACCAAAATTTATATTTATGTAGTTTAGTGGTTTATCTGTATATTTCTGATGTTTTAAACTTAAAAATAATAACATTTTCCTATATTGTTATACTAGTTTATGAAGCTCTCAAAATTCACTGCTCTCAGTTGGCCATCTAGGTTCTGCCCCCATGACATGGTTTCTGAGGTCTCATGTGATATATCACACAAACCTGGCATGTTAACAGGGGTGTGCACACTTACTATATCCACTGTAAGCTTAGAAAGTTGTTAGAGTAACCGGCTTTGTTTTAACATATACTTACTGCAGGTTATGAAGTCTGCAACTCAAACTATGACATTAATTAGTGGCACCAATCCACAGGTCATCCCAGTAATGTATCAGACAAACACAGGAGTTATGAGGAACATACCAAGAATATGAGCCACACATCTAGACATTCAGTAAAACTCTACATTTGGGAGGTATGTTCAGTAGGAGTTGCCACTGTGCTATACAGGTGCACAGCAATAATGTTTAAATGGGTGCAGTGTGTGCTAGGTGAAGGCCCCTCACCTTCTAATACCACTCACGTATCCCAGAGGTGTATATTATTAGTAACAGTAAGTGGAAAGGGCTGCACTGCATGATACTGATGGCCTGTCCAGAGTGTGTATGTTGTGGTCTGACTGTGTGTCGTGAATGTCACCAGCTGGCTAACGTGAGGTCTGCGTAATGCCTTTGAGCCACCTCAAATGTGTGTGTGTGTGTGTGTGTGTGTGTGTGTGTGTGTGTGTGTGTGTGTGTGTGTGTGTGTGTGTGTGTGTGGGTGTGTCTGTGTGCTTGCACATGTGTGTGTATACCAGCAAACCTTATAGTGCAGATAGTAATTTACATATGTTGTCTTCTCCTCACAGGTGGACATGGTGGCCATGGTCACTCCCACTCAGAATTTGATGTCAGTGTCCCTGCAGACTCTGACCATGATGATGCTCCTATTGAGGCACAGGTGGGGTTGTCAGGGTCTGCATCTGTGCCATCGGTTGGCATCCCACTGTTGTGAACACCATTCCCACACACAGTCACAATGCCCACACATACCCTGTCACCAGTGGCCACAGATAATGGACAGTTGGTGGATGGTGGCATGGAACAGGCTAGAGTGGTGACTATGGCAAGTGTGAGTGCAGGCACTAGCCATAGCCAGAGTGCTGGTGAGGTCCCACACAGGCAGATGGGGAGGGGTGCTTGGAGGAGGATTGCTGCCTGTCAAGCCCCTGTTGTAAGTGCCATAGCAGCTGTCACCAGACACATTTTTCAGGCCATCATCGAGGCACAGGCACAAAATGACCACAACACCAGACATATACGTAGGGTGGTGGATGAACATCTCCTTGGTGTCCATGGTGATATTCATGTACTCACTGATGACATCCATGAGAATATGGAGGTCATGAATAGACGGGGTGAGACCTTGGCAATCCTCGACCATGGCATGTCTGTGCAAGAGCATGTAGTGGGAGATGGGCATCGACCACATGGATTTCGGTCAGCACCAACAACAGCTGAGAGTCTATGGGGGTCGTGCACCTTCACACTCCCATAGTGGCAGTGACACCAGCACTAGGGGGGTTTCTCTCTATATCACACCAGAGCAGGCCATGGTCACATGGTCCTGGCTGGTCTCATCAGGGACTTGGATCCAGCAGACAGCAGTCACCATCAGAAAGCAGTACTATATCTGGCCTTGTGCCTGGTGGTGCCAGTGATACCCTGGCAGGACCAGTTCCCATGTCTATGGCTAGAGATGGTGAACTGGACAGCCTGCCATGTACGGTCCAAAGCTGTCCAACATACCCCTGTAGGGCAGCCACATGGCATGACTGTATGCATACATACACACACACATCTGTATCACAGGCAGGTCACCTCCAGACACGCACACAGCACCTCTGCATAGCCCATCTATTGGATACCCCTCCAAACACACAAACATGATGTCAACCGTATGGCCCAGCCTAGGCTGCTGGCAAACCCACACCACGCCCAGTGCATATGGTGATACCTGTGCCACATCCCTATCATCCATAAGATTGATTCAGGGACATGCTAATATGGGTCTGATGCACAGGGTGTATATAGTACAGTGTAGCTATGTAATACTGTGTAAGATACTGTCGGCTTGCATCTGTTATAGGTACACATACAGGTGTATGTACCTTGTTAGCCAGGATACAGTATTGCTGTTAGTACCACTGACTGAATGCAGTCTGACATGCTGTATTCTGATTTGTGTTCCAGGTGTCTGTGTGTCTGCAGGCTGTTGCCCTGCAGACATACCCAGGAGGGAGTATGGCAGAGTGGGAATACACAGACCATGTCATAGGCAAGGTACAGCTTTATATGAACATGCACCAGGTGTGTATGCATGCAACAGGGTGTGAGGGACACTATTGTCAGACAGTGTGACCTTGCATACATACCCCTTGTCACAGACAGGTAGCATTCAGACATGTCACCTCCATGTTGTGTAGTACCACAGGCTCATACATACAGAACAGGTTACTGCAGTACTGTCAGCAGGTCCCTCACACGTGTAGCCATTACATTAACTGCAACAGATTCACCTGTCAATACCTGTTGGCCCTGACATTTATTTCCCCATATACTCAATTTTGATGCAGTTGGTGAGGACATACATGATATTGTGTATGACAGGTTTGTGGTATGTATTCCTGAGTTCACAGGGAGACAAAATGGTGTATCCTTCGCATACACACAGTAAGGACTGACACGGGGGATGAGCATACAGTAACATAAACACAGTTGGCAATAGACAAATTAGTAAACCTACATATCCACTTTGATGAATTGTAGTACTACATACACATGACATGCCCCACATAGATTATATGCATGGGACATAGCACACTACCTCTTACAACACATAATGTTCTGAATGCCTTCATGGATGGTGAGATAACCCAACCAGAAATAGCATCTAGAGTCATGTAATGCTCCTACAAGCCTGGGCAAGTGATAATGTAGCAGACATTGTATCATCATGATGTTTCAGTCAGGTATGATACATGATGCTGGCATGTGTGTCACTACACTCACTGTGGCCAATTTGGCAACAATATCACATACATGGGCATTGTTAGGGGACACAGACCACATATAGGTTGCAAACATTGAGATATTCTATAGACATCTGCACAAAGGACTGGTATAGTATGCACAATGGTTTAACATGCTGCATGTAAGGCAGATGCCGTTACCATGCTATATAAAGTAATACCATTGGGAGGTGGTAAACAGGCGTGGATGGTACACAAATAAAAATGGTATCAGCCAAACAGGAAATGACCTTCACCCAAGCACATACAGTTGACAGCATTGAGATTAGAACACCTACCTATCTAGTTACTACTATAGTGGTAAACAGTTATTAGATCTGCCACGGAGCTTATATGATGTCATCTACTCCCAAGGTACTTCTGAAGTGAATGACATCAGCAGGCCTAGTAAAGTAGGGTGATGGGAAGTGTACAGGGTGGTACACAACTCAAAATGGTATAACCCGCATACTATATGATTCTCACACAAACAGTTGCCACTAGTGAGATTAGAACCCCTACCTATCTAGTTATTTTTACTATAGTATTACTCAGTTATCAGATGCGCCACAGAGGTTATATTTCACCTCCTCCCAATGTACTTCTAAGGTGAATGACATCAGCAGGCCTAGTAAAGTAAGATGATGGGAAGTGTACACGGTGGTACACAACTCAAAATGGTATAGACCACACAGTATACAGTGGATATAAAAAGTCTACACACCCCTGTTAAAATGCCAAGTTTTTGTGATATAAAAAATGAGACCACAATAAATAATTTCAAAACTTTTTTCACATTTAATGTGACCTATAACCTGTACAATTCAATTGAAAAACAAACAGATCTGTTAGGGGGAAAAATATAAACAATAAAAAATGTACAATAAACTGGTAGCATAACAACATTAGTCAATCCCTACCTGGTCAGATCCAACCATAAAGTAGTCAACATGACAATCCACATCTAACCCACACCCTCTGCAAAGGTAACCACCTTGAAAAACTTCTCCAAAGCCAACTTTGGAGTCCTAAAAACAGAGGTGGCTAACTTCACAACACCCATGTCAATGGAAAATAGCTGCATGACTGCTGAATCATACACAAATGCACTGTACAAACATAAACATCAATGCATGGAAGTAGCCATACCCAAAAGAACCATGATGCTCTCCTCCAAACAATGGAGGCCAATCTGGTGGCTCCCTGCCATTAATAACCTATACAACAGAAGGAATAAACTGTTGTAGAAAAAGGTGGAGCCCCAAGAGTGCTACAACTCCCTTATTAGCCTCAAAAACAACAACTTGAGATCCCTCATGAAATCATCTAAAGCCAGCTATGACAGCAGAATTGCAGCAAACACTGACAGCAATCACAAACCCTTTCATAGTTATATCAAGAACCTCCACAGCAATGCCCAGAAGTGCTCTGAGTTACTGCACAATGATACCTCCTATACTGAGCCAACAGATATTGCCAACATTCTTGCCAGCACATTCAGTGCCAGCTTTAGCCTTCTCTCCCCCTAAGGAAACAATCAGAATCCCAAAAGAATGCCAGGCACCCAGGATTACTGCAGCCCAGGTTAAACCTGCATTGTCAAAGGGCAAGAATACAGCTTCCATGGGACACAAAAATATCCCTGGTTGTGTTCTACATGATCTACAAAGATACCTGGCACCACATCTGTGTGCCCTGTTCAGTCACAGCCTCACCTCAGGCTTTGTCCCTCCAAAATGGTGCACTCTCCATAAAGGGCTAGTGACTACAAACCCTGGGAATTATCATCCCATTAGCCTGATGAGTCTGATATGTACAGCTATGAAACGCATCATCAGGGACATGATCAACAAAGATATAAGTAATCTCCTAACTCTGGACCCCACACAGTTTGGCTTTCTGAAAGGGAGGACAGACAACTGCATGCTGGGAGCCATCATTAACTCCACAAGTGATGCAGACATCCTACAGAAAGGCCTCACTGATACCAATGACTGGTGTGGAAACCATGGCCTGAAGCTTAACACCTCAAAATGAATCATCATCCCCTTTAGTAAAAACTCAGTTCTCACTAAGTACCACATCGATGGGATCCCATTGAATACTATAGGCATTATAAGAGATCTCGGGACACAGGTTGACAGCAACCTGTCCTTCAACCACCACATTGCCACTGTGGTCAGGAAGTTCTTCTATGTGGCACATCTCATTACCAAGGCTTTTGCATCCAGGAAGAAAGAGGTCATCATCCCTGTGTACTCCTCCCTCATTAGACCAATCATCAAGTATAATGGCCCATTTGGCATGTACCTCACTAGACACCTGCAACTGCTAGAGAGGCCACAGAAGTACCTCACAAAGATGATCCTAGGCATTAAACACATGTCCTACATAGACATACTCAAAAAACTCCAGCTATTCTCTGTCTCATATCACCTACTTAGAGGTGATCTCTGCTTGACTAACAAAGCCATGTCTGACCCAGCGCTTTTAGAAATGCTACATCTAAAGACATCCCAATCCCTCCGCACCACACACTGCAAAGACCTCAACCTCATTACCACAATCAGCACAACATGCTGGAGGGAAAGGTTCCTCACCCAGAGACTGCACATGCCCTGGAATAGACTTCCAATACATGTCAAGCAGAGTACCTAGCTGACCCTGTTCCAGAGAAATCTTGATGACTGGATGTGTAATAGAAAGTTCACCCCAGTGATAACTCCAGTGGCTCTATTTGATAAAAGCACTGGGAACTAACATCAGGTGGCACGTATATAAGCTAGGCTTGTAAAGGCTCCAGGACCATTAGCCTAGTACACACCTATGAACCTATAAGAAGAATGACATCAGCATGATGATAAAGTAGGGCAGTGGGTGGGAAACTTATCAAAATATTTTTTCTTACAAACATGCACACTTACACACACATTTGCTGGATCTGAGGGTGGAATCCCTGCCTATTTCGTTATTTGTATTACAGTATTATACAGTTACCGCACATGCTACAAAGCTTACTAAGGCTGACAACTGGCCAAAGGTGCTGATAAGGGGAATGACATCAGCAGGAGTGATAAAGAAGGGCAGTGGATGGGAGACTTATCAAAATACTTATTCTTGTAAATATATACATACACTCGTTTGCCGGATCTGAGATTAGAACGCCTCTCTAGCTAGTGATGTGTACTATAGTGTTATGCAGTTATCACACACACTATGGAGCTTACTGGGCTGACACCTGGCCAAAGGTGCCAATAAGGGGAATGACATCAGCAGGATTGATAAAGTGTGGCACTGGAAAGTGTTGTGGGTGTGACTGGCCTAAAACTGTTTCACCTATGAACAAATAAACACACACTCCCTCACTCTTGCATACACAACTGTTGCACACACATACAGTTGCCAGTACCCCTACCTATCTAGTTATTTGCACTATAGTGTTACCTAGTTATCACATGCACTACTGAGCTTATAGGGGTGATCAGTGTCCAATGGTACTTCTAAGGTGAATGACAGCAGCAGATCTTGTGAAGTAGGGCAATGTGAAGTGTACTGAGTGAGAAGAGTCTCATAATACTTAGACCTATGGACACACACACACACACACACACACACACACACACACACACACACACACACACACACACACACACACACACACACACACACACACACACACACGTGCACACACACTCACACACACACATGCACACACAGACAGGTGATGTGATATTATAAAACCAACCTCAGTACTGTTACACAATGGGGCTCACCTTTTATGCTGGCATGTGCAACTGTTTACAACTGGTATGCAACTGTCTACAGCAGGACATCACTGTATGCCATTCAGAGTATCCATGTGTGTGACTCACTCTGTCTGTGTCACCCTGTGTGTCTCTCTCTCTCTGTCACTATCTGGCTCTCACTTCCCCACATCTATGTGTGTGTATGCTTGACATATGTTGTTATCTGTTGCCCATATATATATGTGTGTGTGTGTGTGTGTGTGTGTATCTCACACAACAGATGTAGATATATCACGTATGAGCCAGCTACAGCTAGCTGAGGGTAATCCTATCTGATGTTCATGTGTGGGGACAGTTGAGGTGTACATAGCTGTCTGTATGCACATACATATATACACAATACAGTCATATATTCCTATTGGGTTCCAGCATGTCCTGTGGTTCTCTAAGTGTAGGAGCATGCCCAGTGTGACCTTCTATAGTTAGAATGGGACTCCATTCCAGAGATAGGTGTACTCCAATCTAGGGTTCTGTGTGCTATAGCCACACCTCTCAGGAGTACATAGGACTTTCCTCAGGGTACTTGTTTTGTTTAGTAGATATTTTCTGACTTATCTGTAGTCTGACACTGCAATGTGTTGTGTCATTACCTAGTGCCAGACCTCCTCAGATATCATCACAGTGCTTTACCAGATGAATACTAGTTGTATGATGCATAGACCAATATTATGAGGGCAACTATGTACATTCTTGCCCAACAAGGTCATTTGTGAGATTTGGCTACAGCCAGTTTAGTAATGACATGGCTGTGTAAACACTCCAGCAACCTGGTGATATACTGGCTCGGGATCTCTTGCTTGTGTGGTATCTTTCTAATCTGAGATATCATATCCATATGTGGGCATACCTCTCATCTGTACATTTTTTGGAAGGTTGGCTAGGTGTTTCACTAGAAGTTTCATCCTTTTTAGGTAAACTTGTGTTTTTATGGTAAGTTAGTTACATATAAATGAAGACTGATGTTACAAAATAATGACAGACATTGCTGTTTCAGACTACATAACCTTCAGACAATTCCTGGTACTGCAAACTCCTCACCCTACTAACTTTCTCGGTGTGTAATGGCGATATTTACAACACATGCCTATCATTGTGCCTTTGTTCCACTTTTATTTCTGCCCTTGTTCAGACATCTTGCTGTCAGAGGTTGGGAGTTATGGGTGGGGGTACAGAGTGCATTCAGCTGTGCAGGCATGTCCATTATATATAAGAGCAAACATAAGAAAAAAGGATTATTGAATAACTACTGGCAACATAATAAAAAGCATTTATAGTCACAAAAGCCTTGGCACCTCACCTACACATCCTTCAAGCTGTCACTAATATGTGTAGTATATTCCACATAGCACTGTGACTTGCAGGTATGTCAGTGGCAGAACAGTGGGTGTCACTGACATACATAACAGTTGGCACTGCAGTTATCTGCACATGGCCCTGTCAAAGACAACACTGTACCTAGGGCACTACAAGACAACAGCCAGGAGAACATGCTGGCCAGATCCAGACAGTATTAACCACACATACACATAGCTCATTGACCCCTGCATATTGTGGACAGGCAACATGTTTTCACGTGTATTGGTATAGCACTGCCAATGTGTGCTATGCTGCTATTTCCCTGCAAACATACATGTTACTGCATTTGTGCTGGTATATGGGGGGGTACACCTGTCAACTGTACACATTTACACAGACTGTGCTGACATTTGCATTACATTTTGGTTCCATTTACCATACTATTGTGCCCTGTCTTGGGGATTAGAGGCATATCAGTAAAGGGCACAGGTCAGATTGTAATGGCATACATTTGAGTTTCAGACTTATTATCCTTCATAGCCTTACTGCAACTGCGGGTCCTGCTGTGCTATCACTGTGAGAGTCCATAGGGGTTAATTCAACAGTGCCACCATTTGTGTCCTTTACCAGACATGTCTCTGTGGTTTTCTACAGCTGACTTGCTGTATGGGTGTGAGGGATGGGTATGGGACCCCCACATTGACATCCATGCCTGTGACCTATGACCCCCCCCCCCAGTTAGTTGCCCCACACATATACTGTAGTGGGATTTGATACCTTGAGGCCAGTTTTGGCAGACATTTCCTGGTGTCCTACATAGCTGTCAGTTGTGTACTGCTATCCCAGTAGGCCACCCCATACACTTGCATGCATGCAGCATTATCATAGATATGCTAGCAAAACATATTAATCCATACATTTATTGTTAAGAAGACTGACTTACCTTGTGCTTGCGGCAGTTGAGACGACAGTGCTTGAGGGCCACCTATGTTGGATGCACACAGTACACTGCCTATACATGGTAAGTTACAAGTAATGTGATGTGTGTGTCATCCATTTTACTGTGTGTGTGAGTCAGAGAGAGGTGTCAGTCCCTGGGGGCCCTACAGTGTCAGTGTGTGTGCTATGCATTGCCTCTTTGCCAAGGCCTGAGCATACTGGGCATGCCTATGTCTGCCTACAGGAGCAGGCTCAGGGGCCTCCTCCTTTGAGTCCCTCTCTGCCTGTGAGGACCTTGGCAATGGTAGGGGACTATGTGGCCCTTCCCTGTGTTTTTCCTGCTGCAGCTGTTTCCACAGGATCATATTGTATAGCATGGTACATACTATGAACATGTGTGCACATGTGGCTGGAGAGTACTGTAAGGCTCCACCAGAAATGTCAAGGCAGCAGAACTGTGAGTTGAGCATCAAAAACACACACTCTATAAGGATCCTAGTTTGTGCGTGTGCCTCATTATGGTGTTCTTGTGTGGGTGTGTGTGTGTGTGTGTGTATTTCTGATGGGTGTCATCATCCACGGCTCCAGTGCATAGCCAGCATCCCCCACCAGATGGCCATACAGGATGCCCCCACTGGCAAATGCCTGGTACAGCTGTGATGAATGCCAGATGTGGGAATCGTGATAGCTTCCAGGGCTGCCAGCAGACGCATTCATGATAATGCCCTGGGCATTGCACATGACCTGGCAGTTGATGGAGGGGAAGCCCTTGGGGTTTATGTAGACCCTACCCTGTTCACCAGGTGGTGTTTTGATGTGGATGTACATGCAGTCTATGGCACCCAGTACCTCCAGGTATTCTGCTACATGGTAGAAGAGAAGCATATTGCTCGTCCTCTCCTCACTGGTGTTGGGAAAGTAAATGTGCTCACCGGCATGTGGTAGCATGGTATCCAGAAACTGGTGGAGTACCCTGAATGCAGATGCCTGTAAGACCCCCATCATGTCCCCAGTAGGTCTTTGGAAAGTACCTGTGGCTAGTATTCTGAAGGCTACACATACCTTGGTATCCACTGGGATGGGTTTCCCTCTGTTCGCTCTGGGTCGTGCTGAGGCTGGCACAGCTCGATAATTTGCTGAAGGATGTCTCTGTCCACCCTGTAACACTCTACTATCTCCAGATCATGTAGCCCCTGATAGGTAACCCGGGGTCTGAACACTCTTTTCCTCCACCTGAGTCTGGGACAGTTGTCAGCATTATCCTCCTCACCACCTCAGCCTCTAGCACATACTGGTGTATCAAAGCAACAACAGCCAACAACATTTTTGTTAGTTTTGTCAGTTAAAAATCCCCAGTGTGTATACACCTATGGTGTAGAGTTTGTGGGAAAAAATAGACTGAAAGGTGTTTGCATAGTTTATAGTGGTGTGCTGCTGATGCTGCCTGTGTGATTGGCTGAGTATGATATGTTCCAGCTGCTTGCTATTTTATTTGTGCTTGACTGCTTTCATTCTGCTGTTTCCCTTTTTTCCCTTTTCCCTTCCTATTTCCTCCCCTTTTAAGCCCCGAGGCATGCCATGCAAACCTGGTGCCCATGTGTAAACAGTCCTGTTATTTCTGGTTTTTTTTTTTTTTTTGGTTTTAGACTCAGTGCACTCCACGCAAACCCATTTAGATAAAGTAAACAATGAGAAATGGCCCTCTGGACGTGAACATGCTCTTCATTTCATGGAATACGTCAATACAGGCTCAGACACACCCCCTTGCTTAGCTGTTCTTAGATAAGCTTATCTCTGTGCCATAGGGCTCCAATGTGGTTACAATATGCCTGACACACACCCTTTTCAGGTTTGTTGCCCCTCCTAGTAACACTGTTGTGCTACAGCACCTACACGGTTAGGTGCAGTTTGACACTTGAAGATTTATGTGATTCTGTAAATTTCCCCTCATTTGCATACCCCATTGCCTTAGTCCATAGTTACTGCACTAACACAGAGGCTTTTCCCTTGACAACCACTGTTCCCTGGTTTTGTTTTGATTCTGTATGCCATGATTCATGAACTATAATTGCAAAATGCAGATTTCCCCTAAAATTGACTTTTCCCTTTTTTTTTTTTTTATTTTCGGCATGATCCCATTTGCCCACCATTGCCCTATGCTTAACTGGCCGAGATCAGCCAAAAAAAAAAAACTTTGAATTTTATGAAAATTAAACAGTTTTCCATGCCAATGGCCATATATTTGGCCATTGGCATGCCTAAGGACTATAATACATGTTTTTACTTGAGCTGTCATGCCTTTGTTTTGTTATTTGCAGAAATGTATTCAGTTACAGAAGACATTTCTGCAACTAACACTGTTTTTGCACGGATACGTGCCAGCTTGCTGAATCACTAATTCACCTCATTTGCATGGTTTTCACCAGCAAATGGGGTAATTAGTATTCTGCACTAGTTTCCGTGCAAGAACAGTGACGGCAGGCTCATGCATGTCAGAACAGCTGTTTACTGGATTACTTGACTGCCATATTCTGTGCAAGAGCGGCTACACTGTTCTTTCATGGAAATTTTCATTTATTGAATCCCGGGGACAGCCTTTTAAAATTGATGTGTGATGTAAAGTTTTAACCTAATGCATAATGCACTGCAGTACCTATGCTGTAGTGAGTTGGGTGACATATTTTATCACTTAGCCCATAAACACTGAATGTCTTTAGCCATGATGAAGCTTAACCCACCAGAGCCATTTAACTTTTCAAAGCACTTTTGCTGGCCTACGAAGCATAAATTAGCACAATTTTATGATTTCATGTAGCAAGGAAATTAGATAAAGAAACAGATGGAATCTAGGTAAATAGATGTTTCTGTACAATGGGCTTAGAAGTCAATGCTATATAAAGTTATTTTTCAATCACAGAGGACCAGAGTGTTACATGACTCAGTGATTAGCAAATTCAATGAAAATTTTGTGCCAAAAATGTAATACATAAAATGACTTGTTTCTACAAGTCTGTACAAACAAAATACGAATCTGTTGAAGTATTTGTAAGGTGATTAAATGAAATGGCAGGAAATGGGTTTAATTGCACAAAAGATGAACAAATAAGGGATAGAATGTTGACTGTGCTGGCTGATTAGAAGTGTCTGAAAAGTTACAGTTTACAGTTAATCTAATTTCCCAAAAAGCTATACAATACCTCAATTATCTGTCTAAGTTAGAGCCTACAGTGAACATTTGTAGTCTTTTTTGTAGAAGCACAGACAAGCCTCTGCCTTGTCACCTACATAAATGGCTTTTAAGAGCTAGTAAAGGATTAAGCAAGGTATGTTTCTTCCTGAATAGGCTGGAAGAAGAAGAGATATGGGTAGCACCTCATCTTGAGATGAATTATGGTTCAGATATTTATGTTATGTAAAAATTGTTCGGAGGTAGGGTGGAAAGGTATAAGTTAGAGAATGCTGGGAGGATAGTAACTGCCTACTGTGATGGTTGGGTTACAGTCCATGGGTAAGTAACTTTATACACAAAAATGTCAACGTGCTTTATGTTTACACATGTCGACAAAAAAGGTTAGCAAGCTACAAAGCATGTTCTAAGGCTAATCCTCAGGACATGCAAAGAAAAAATGGGGAGGGCTGTGTCCCCACCTTGCTGATTATATACACAAATTCCAACATCATACAATCCCCAGAAAAGGGAATATCCCATTACCCCAGTGACTGCTGATCTTGGACAGCTGTTGACCATTTGCATATGTCAACAATATACTGGTCAACCATCCAACTTTTGATTTACATTGGGACTCACATTTTTATATATATGTATCTATATATATATATATATATATATATATATATATATATATAAAATATACATATTATGTATATATGTATATATATATATATATATATATATATATATATATATATGGGTCTACTTCTGCTCACAGAAATTACAGTTCCTAGTGGCCAAGTGATTCATTTCCCAGGGAAAGGAATTCAGTAGTCTGTGCTTTCGATAGAATGTCAGTTCGCTGAAGTGGAGTTGGCTGTTTGGAATTTGAAGAACTGCAATTTTGGTGAGTAGAAGTACCCCATACATATATATATATATATATATATATATATATATATATATATATATATATAGGTATCCTTCTGCTCCATGAGAGGTTTCTGCCCTCCCTGAGCTCACCTTAGGACACCTGCATTACTAAAAAACAAAAAGCTGAAATGACAAAACCGGCAGTCCAAGCTACTAAGACAAATGTTTTAATAATGTGAAGCGCTTTTCATTTGCCTTCTTAGGCAAACTTCCTCAGACAATAATACAGTGTAAAAAGTAGTCTTATTTAAATAACACAAGACAATTAAAGAATGCTGTTAACAATTAAAAACAATTAAGCAATGCAACTACATTTAAAGACTTAATGCGTACCATTTTCCTGGTTTAAATGAACACTGTTCTATTTCAAGTGTCCTTAAATTATTGAGTTTGAAAAGATGATTGCCTTTTGTCGACATTCTCGGATTAGAATTTTGATGCTTTTGTATTAATGTAGATATTATTTTTAGTCTATGCATAACACTTTATCAAATTTCAACTTGTCAGTTGTTGATGATTTGTTATATTCTTAGATATTTATAAATATAGGTCCAGTATATGCTTTTTATATTTAGTTTTAGATTAACTATGCATTACTGTTGTGCTCAGGTTTTTGAACTTGGGTATATTTGACTTTAAATGTAGTTGCATTGCTTAATTGTTTTTAATTGTTAACAGCATTCTTTAATTGTCTTGTGTTATTTAAATAAGACTACTTTTTACACTGTATTATTGTCTGAGGAAGTTTGCCTAAGAAGGCAAACGAAAAGCGCTTCACATTATTAAAACATTTGTCTTAGTAGCTCGGACTGCTGGTTTTGTCATTACACCTGCATTACTCTTTGACAGGTGTACCGCCCCAGTCAAACTCCCCACCTGACAATGTCCCCGGAGCAGGTCACGCCTGGACGCTTGGAACCAGAAGCAAGAGCCCCAGTGGGGCTCACCCCTCCCCACCTTACCAGGTAAGTGAAAAAATGATAAGAGGCAGTGGTATTTCACCAGTGGCTGAGGCCTCCCACTTATTCTACACTCTATATATCTATATATATATATATATATATATATATATATATATATATATATCTATATATATATATATATATATATATATATATATATATATATATATTGTACCAAAAAGGTACAAAAATACAGAAAGAACAATAAGAAAAAATCATAAGCTTCAGTAAATGTTGTTGTTGTTGTCTCTTTCGGCTTTTCCCGGTTAGGGGTTGCCACAGTGGAACTCCGGTCCGCTAATGATTGGCAGTAGATTTTTACGTGCCGGGTTACCAGCCCTGATGCACAACCTTCAATGAAGGTACACCCATTCACGCATGTCTCCGCACAGAAGACGCTCTAGATGAGAATCGAACAGGACAATGTCTTACTGTGAAGCGACAACACTACTGCAGCACCACCACCGCGGACCATAAGCTTCAGTAAATACAGTTAACAAAATATGTAAGTATAAGAATGCATTAACAGATGTATATGCATATCATAGTAACACAATCACCGTCAGAGATTAGTTGTAAGCATTGCAATATTGGAGCCAGTCCTGTTGATGCAGTCTTTAACATCTGCTGAACCATAAAACAATGGTTATTCATTAACAAAGCATAGCAATCACATCCTAAATATAACATTTATGAAGCTATAGGTTAACTAAAGCAGAGATGATAAGCCTTGTTTTAACTTCTGACATACAGAGACACAGACGATTCAGAGTAATACATTGTCTAGACTGCCTCTGTCACTCTTTTCATTTTAATAGTGTCATTTTAACTGCTGCAGGTTAATACAGTGTTTTGTAACACTGGTAAAAGCTAATCATTATTTAATGCCATGATATGAAATGCCATTTTATAATGCTGGAGCAGCAATGGGAATGGTTTTGTTGGTACTGTAGAGTCTGACCATGGAAAATGAAAGGTTCACTTGTAAGGTAGATGTAATGTATGAGCAAGAATAAGAATGCGCTGCCAGGAGAGAGAGTAGATGATAAATAAGAGTTTATATATTATAATACATCAGTGATGAGGAGATACCATTAAATGAAAGGGGGCCACCCATGTATGGAAAGGAAATGCAGTGGTACTTAAGAAGTCATGTGTCAATTACAAGAAATTCTGCTCTGTATTCTATAGTTTACTGATGTTGGCAGAAAGGACCACTCCCAGCTTTTAAAAAAAATTACACAAAACATGGTTATTTCAGCCTCCAGTCCAGCTAACCAGAATAGAATTTGGTGAAAAAAAGATTCATCGTCTCTTTTAAGTGATTAAAATATATTTGACAAGGTAGTGGGAAAGCCTTACCCCCTAACTAAATATAGCCTGTTGTAGGGCCACAGCACCTCAGGCTAGCCTATATTTCTCTGCAGGTGTTTTCAGATTGTGATAAAGATTTACCAAATGGAGCAAGAGAACCACCATTTGTGAACATCAGTGCAATCAAATGTAATGCTCCACAATTTTTATGTTTAGTTTCCTTAGCATATGTTAAATTATCATGAGGCAATCCCCATTCTTTGATCATCTTCTACAAATGTGCAGTCTCATAGTTCTTATGAAATACCCACACTTGTATATGTGTATTAGAGAGGAGAAAGACCCTTTTGATGATAGAGGCCAATCACTTGCTACATTTCCCAACATTCAGTTAAAATCCACTAGAGAGATTTACAGACTATAAATCCTTAGACAAAGTAATAAGTAGATTTATTTTTCTCTACATGTGAAGCTAGCGACATGGAAAACCAATGGGCAAATAGCTACATTTTGAGAAATCAAAATGTATCCCCTATCAGTGAAATAACATTTAGTATCACAGCTCTGTTGAGTCTGTCTCATTCAGATTATAGCTTAGTATTCAGCTGCTGAGGTTCTTGGTTATTTACTGTTATAGCTCACTATTACATTATGTGCAGACATATATCATGCACATCTCTGTTATCCTTATTCGCTTCCGAGACATAACCACAGATCAGACAGCACTATCAGGCTTTACCTCATATCATGCGTTCCAGCCCCAAAATCCGGACAACACCAAGAAAGGAGGGGGGGTGTCTATATTCATCAAGGACACCCACACCTCAAGGTTGGTGGCAACGCACGATGCATCGGAAACCATCCAGGTGCAATTAACCATAGGCAAGACTGCTGTGCAATTTGTAGCATGTTACAGGCCACCCTCTCAATCTCAGGAACCTCACATAGCTTTCCTGAAAACACTGGAGGGGATAAATGTATCTCCAAACACCATCATACTAGGTGATTTCAACTACCCGAATATAGACTGGGATCACTACTCAAGCCCCATCACTCTAGCCCAAAGGTTCCTAGAGTTCATAAACTCAAATGCCATGGAACAACTAGTCACCATCCCCACAAGAGGAGATAACATACTAGATCTCATCATCATGAACATGGGGTCACAATGTTCAACACTGGAAGTATACCCCTCACTGGTGAGATCAGACCATAAACTAATCTCACTGGAAGTCCACATCCCGCCCCCACCTGAGATAAAAAAGACCACAGTGAAGAACTTCTCAAAAGCTGACTTCACACTTCTAAAGACTAGTGTGGTCTCTTTTAAGGCCCCCGAGACTGTGGAAACCATTACTCAAGCCGCTGAATCACTTACAAATGCCTTCTACCAGCACCTACAGGACTGCATGGATCAGACAATCCCAAACAAAACAAAGACTCTTTGTACCAAAGGCAAGCGTCCAGTCTGGTGGACCCCAGCCATAAACAAGCTCTACAACAAAAGGAGGAAGCTACTACAAGATAGAGCAAAATCCTTAAAAGGGAAAACACCCTTGATCATTATAAGTAAAAAACTAAGATCTCTCATAAAATCATCCAAGGCAAATTTTGAGAGAAAGTCGCTAAGGACTCAAAGGACAATCATAAGGCCTTCTTTAGCTATGTTAGAAACCTGGGAGGAAACTCCCAGATATGCTCAGAATTAGTTCAAAATGATGTAAAATTACTGAACCTACAGACATTGCCAACATACTGGCTGACAGGTTCAGTGCAAACTCCCCTCCCCAAAAGGTGAGATATCTATACCAGAGAATTATAGCCCCCCAAACATCTCTAACGCTCAGGTGAGAACTGCTCTCTCCAAGGCAAAAAACACAGCATCCATGGGACCAGATGGTGTCCCCGGATGTGTGCTCCACGAACTCAATGAGGAATTAAACCCGCAGTTAGGACAGCTGTTTAATCTTAGCCTCACCTCAGGATACGTGCCTAAGGAGTGGCATACGGCAACTGTGGTCCCACTTCACAAAGGCGGTGCTTCCACCGACCCGGGAAATTACCATCCCATCAGCTTGACAAGCTTGATCTGCAAAGCTATGGAGAGGATCATAATGGAACTCATAAATAAAGACATAGGAGACTTGCAGACTTTGGATCCGACCCAGTTCGGCTTTGTCAAAGGCAGATCATGCCTTTTAAACTTGGTTAACTTTTTCGAAACAGTCACCAAGGCCATTGATGAGGGAAAGGCAGTCCACACAGCCTACCTCGACCTTGCAAAGGCTTTCGACACAATACCCCACTCAAGTATCATTGAAAAACTCATCAGCTTAAATGTAAACCCATACGTCACAAGATGGGTTGCAAACTGGCTAAGTGACAGAACCCACAGGGTCAGAGTTGCTGGCACCATGTCAGACTCAAAGCCTGTCACAAGTGGTGTCCCACAGGGCTCAGTCCTGGGCCCTCTCCTGTTCGGCATCTACTTTTCAGAAGTACAAGCAAACACAGGAGGATTATGGCTGACAAAATTTGCAGATGACTGCAAACTGGGCGCCATAGTTGAGAACACATCTGACACAGATATCCTTCAGAAGGGTCTTATAGAAACGGATAACTGGTGCCAGAGCCATGGCCTAAAGTTAAACGCCAAAAAATGCATAGTCATACCCTTCGGGAAAAACAAGGTTACCCCTAGCTACCATATAGGCGGCAACCCACTAAGCACAGAAGAGGTTATCAGGGATCTGGGGACCCAGGTTGACAGTAACCTTTCATTTGACACTCACGTTGCCAAAGTAGTTAGGAAGACCTTCTACATTGCCCACCTAATCATGAAGGGATTCACATCTAGATCAAGGGAAGTCATCATCCCCCTGTACTCATCACTCATCAGACCAATGATTGAGTACAATGCCCCATTCGAATGCATCTGACACGACACCTGCAGCAACTGGAAAGGCCCCAAAAGTTCCTCACCAAAAGGATAAAGGGTCTCAAAAATATGTCCTATGCTGCCCGACTGAAGGAACTTCAGCTCTATTCAGTCGCTTACCATCTGCTCAGAGGTGACCTGTGCCTGACATACAAGGCCATGTCCAACCCAGAATTGATGAACATGCTTCACCTCAAAAAATCTAGATCCCTCAGAACTACAAGGGCGGGAGACTTAAACCTTGACACAGTTATTAATAGGATGTGCTGGAGGGACAGATTCATCACCCAGAGACTCCCTATGCTGTGGAACAAAATCCCGGTACATGTGAGGCAGAGCACCTTGCTGGCTTTGTTCAAGAGAAATCTTGACCAATGGATGGGAGATCGCAGATATACCCCAGGGATTATCTCAGTGTCACTGCTTGACAGAGGCACAGCAAAATAATGGGCATAGTATCCTCCAAACTAAAGGAGTGGCGAAAGCCACAAAACTCTGGGCTAGGCTTATAAATGCCCTTGGGCAGATAGCCTAGTATGAACCTATGAACCTATGAACCTATGAACCTAGGTGTTCTCTGTTTTTAAACTGCAAAGTAAATCTCTGTTGCAAGCAAAAATCTAGTTATCTCATCTTGTTCTTTTAACTACCGTTAAAGCTGAGTCTCTGATCTGCTTTATTCATTTCACTGCATAACTCAATAATTGTACACCAGTTTGCTTAAGTTTTTCATTTAATTTTGACTTTATGAATAAATCCTCCATGATTTATTTCTAAAGTTAAGTTTGCTTGGTATTATACAGTAAAGAAACATGTGCAAATCGATTTGCTAGTATAATCATTTTATTTTATCTTGTTGGCTATTGTCTTCAGATGGTTGATAGCTGAAACAGAGTTAATCTCCAGGATGTCAAGTTAAAAATGAGAACAGTTGTTGTACTGATATAATTGTTTAGTTTGCCTCTTTGTCTCTCTCTTCCCAAATTTCACAGGTCATTTTGCTGAGTCAGAGTTCAGCAATGCTTAACCACTCAGACTTGACTCAGTGGAAACACTGAATCAAGGGAGTAACCCATTTATCCATGCTGTGATGACATTTAAGTTGCAGGTGAGTCCATTTTTTCACTGAGCTGTGTGATAATCACTTGCCACTGAACATAAAACAGCTTATTTTGATCATTTTTTGTTCATCTGTCAAATTATCTTTTGGTTAATTGTATTTTTTTTTAATAATTTGCTTTTTCTTAACTGACCACAAATCCTCACAACAATGTCAAGATACTGGTCATAACATCCTCATGCACAAAACATTTTGGGAAAAAATATGACTTTGTGTAATCCAGATTGTTGAAGGTTCATGTACCAGCATATCTTGTATTTATCCAGTGATTAATAGTAGTGATCATAAGATCAAACTAACACTGTAGGATTCTACTGCAGCAGTTAAAAGCCTATGGCACAACCAACACCGTTTAACTTGTTTCACTGTGAAAATCACATGCAGGAACTATTTGGATATGGTAAAATGAAACACAGACAGCAACAATGTTAACTGTTCAATGATACCTGATAACAACTTAGCTGGCCGCATTGTAAAGAGAGATGGAACTATGAGAACAGGTCCAGCAGAAGGTTTTCCTTAAGTGGCCTTGCATTCATTACATTGTATTTCATTCTACAGTGCTTGACGTTTGTCCTGTTCAGCAACCTTTAAAATACAGTGCATATTGGTGTTTGTATTCCAATGACATGAAAGACGAGTGATTCTCCACGCTGTTGCTAGGTCTGCACAGTTTGCAGTGATATCATACAGCTTTGGTATGGGATCTTAGCAGAATCTGATAGTGTGTCCATACTTTTCCTCCTCACTGTTAAGAAAACATTGGTAAACAAGTGCTTACATAAACAATATGCAGTTGCAAACCTTTCTTTTGAAAAGAATGTCTGTAAATATTCCTTATTTCTCAGTTTTTTTTCCAGCCTGCTCTTCTATCTATAAATGCTGATGTATTATGCTGTACCTTGGAATCTTCAGCCTTGAATGATTGAGCACATGTTGCATGTGATGTCTTGCAAATTAACAATGAACAACAGCTTTTTTATTTTACCAGATAAAATTAAACACACATCAGAATCCTCTCTGGCAGAAGGGGAATGAAAGGGTTACATGGTAAGGCCTTTGAACAGCGGGTACTTCATTTAATTGAAAGAAATATCTTTATATAGTGTTGCACTTCATATGGCGCTAATGGCAATGTATCATTGTATAGCGCTGTACTAGATATTAGATAGACTTCATTGCACTATTAATTGCTCAATGATAGTCAATAACTGTTTTGTGTAAAGTCCTGGTTCTATTTCAGCCAAGGGTAAGTGAAATGGCTTGTGCTCAGCAATTAGTTTTCCAAAATAACGTTTGGCAAATTAGCTTTTAGAAATAATTCATTTCTACCAAGTTTCTGTTGTGAGATCTTCCCTGTCAGATCAATCTCAAACAAAACAGTAAAATGCAACTTGCTGCACATGGCAAACTTAGTAGGTTGTAGAAAACTTACCAAACAGTGTCATTCCCTTAACTGAGGTTAAACAGTTACAAACTGAAGATATGAAAATGAATACAATGAAAGCAATGCAATATCTGATAATCCCTAATTAAACACACTGATTAATACTCTTCTACATGCAGTAAATGTACTGCATCACCTTACTGCTATGTATTCCTTTTTAGTTTAGCAATAAATCATTTGAAATTCCTTTACTGTACCTGGTCACGTCATTCTCTCTGCTAATCTGCATTCTTGACTTCTTAAGCATTTGGAAGCAGAATGCCCATAGAGATGTCATAAAGAATATTTACAAAGATGACAAAGACAACACTGACAAAAAAATCAGCATTTAAAATTGGTTTCTTGAAGGAATTATTTAGTATAAAGAAATGTAAAATATGATGCTGACAGCATTGTAAAATATTCCGTGTTTTCCTATGGCATTGATCAATATGAGGTAACATGAGTTCATATAGGTCTTACCCTAAAAGAAAGGGGTAAAATAAGAAATAGATATCAGTGTAACAAATGCTTATTTCTTACTGCTTTATGAATATTAGATTAACAGATTTACTGAGGTAAGCATTTTGGGGGGGGCATAGCCAGATGCCAAGACATTCTGGATGAATACAAGACATTAAAAACAGGAAACCCACCAGTAAGGATAACTGGGTATGCCACAACAATATATAATGTGATGGAGATACCAAATAAGACATTCCAAATTGTGGTTAGACTAGACAGACAAGCAGATTTTAAGGGGTGTCTATGTTAGACAAATTACTAAACATGCAAGACAAGGAATCTACCACATGGCTGAAAGGCAAAGACAAGGAAAGAGTTAATGGAAACCTAGATTCAAGTCCAGATCACAAATAGACTACAGCAACAAAAACAAGTGATGGCAATCCCAAGCTATAGAAGGAAATACATAGGTTCATAGGTTCATACTAGGCTATCTGCCCTAGGGCATTTATAAGCCTAGCCAGAGTATGTTTGGCTTTCGCCACCCATTTTAAATTAATTTTACTATGCCCTTTTTCGAGGTTAGTATACTGTGCCTCTGTCTAACAGTGACACAGAAGTGATATCCGGGGTAAACCTATGATCTCCCATCCACTCATCAAGATTCCTCTTGAAGTGAGTCAATGAGGGACTCTGCCTAACCTGGACTGGGATTTTATTCCAGAGTGAAGGGAGCCTCTGGGTTATGAATCTGTCCCTCCAGCATGTCCTATTTATTTCAGTGCTGAGGTTCAAGTCTCTTCAGCGTGTAGCTCAATGGGATTTGGATTTTTTGAGGTGCAGCATGTCCCTTAATTCCAGGTTGGACATGGCTTTATATGTCAGGCACAGGTCGCCTCTGAGCAGGCGGTATGCCACTGAGTAGAGCTGGAGTTTCTTTAACTGGGCAGCATATGGCATCTGTTTGAGCCCTTTGATCCTCTTGGTGAGGTACTTTTGGGGTCTTTCCAGTTGCTGCAGGTGTTTGGTAAGGTACATCCCAAAAGGGCATTGTACTCGATTATGGGCCTGATGAGGGATGAGTAAAGAGGCACGATGACCTCACCTAATCTAGATGTGAATCCCTTCATGATTAGGTGGGCTATATAAAATGTTTTTCTAACCACTTTGGCCACGTGGTTGTCAAATGAGAGATTGCTATCAACTTGGGTCCCCAGGTCCCTAATTACTTCTTCTGTACTTAATGGATTACCACCTATGTGGTAATTTGTGGGCACTTTGTTTTTGCCAAAGGGGATGACTATACACTTTTTGGCATTTAGCTTGAGGCCATGGCTCTGGCACCAGTTGTCTGTTTCTATGAGGCCCTTTTGGAGGATGCTTGTGTCGGCTGGAGAGTTGATTATGGCGCCCAGTTTGCAGTCATCTGCGAACTTGGTCAGCCACAGTCCTTCTGTGTTGGCCTGTACCTCCGAGAAATATATACCGAACAAGTGAGGTCCCAGGACTGAGCCTTGTGGGATGCCACTTGTAACTGGTTTAGAGTCTGACATGGCTCCAGCAATTCTAACCATGTGGGTTCTGTCCTTGAGCCAGTTTGCAACCCATCTAGTGACATAGGGGTTTATATTTAAGCTGGTGAGCTTATCTATAATGCCTGAGTGGGGTATTGTATCGAAGGCTTTGTGAGGTCCAGGTAGGCTGTGTGGACCACCTTCCCTTCGTCAATGGCCTTGGTGACTGTTTCAAAGAAGTCGACCAGGTTTAAGAGGCAGGATCTGCCCTTAACAAAGCCAAACTGGGTAGGATCCAGTGTCTGTAGGTCCCCAATATCTTTATTTATGAGGTCCATGATGATCCTTTCCATAGCTTTGCAGACCAAGCTAGTCAGGCTTATGGGGCAATAGTTTCCAGGGTCCGTTGAGGCACCACCTTTGTGGAGAGGGACCACTGTTGCTGTACGCCACTCTTTGGGTACATATCCTGTAGTAAGGCTGAGATTGAACAGTAGTTTTATATTTGGGTTTAGCTCTTCTTGGAGTTCATGTAGGACGCAGCCTGGGACATCGTCTGGTCCCATTGATGCTGTGTTTTTTTGCTTTGGAGAGGGTGGCTCTTACCTGAGCACCTGAGATGTCAGGGAGGCAGCACTCTGCTGGGATAGATATTTGCCCTTTTGGTGGGGAGTGGGGGGGGAGAAGTTTGTGCTGAACCCGTCAGCTAGGATGTTGGCAATGTCTGTGGGTTCGGTGTATTTTTTGTCATTTTGGACTAATTCTGAGCATATAACATAACATAACTAAAGAAAGCCTTGTGATTATCCTTAGTGTCCTGTGCAATTTTTCTCTCGAAGCTGGCCTTAGACGATTTTATAAGTGCCCTTAGTTTTTTGCTAATACTGATCAGAGATGCCTTCCCTTTTTGGGATTTTGCTCTATCATGTAATAGCTTCCTCTTTCTATTGTATAGTTTGTTTATGGCTGAGGTCCACCAGACAGGACGTCTGCCTTTGGAGGATTGGGTCCTGGTTTTATTTGGGATTGCATGATCCATGCATTCCTGAAGGTGTTCATAGAATGCATTTATAAAGGATTCTGCGGTCTGGACCGTATTTTCCACAGGCCCGGGGGATTTGAAGGATTTCACCTCGGTTTTGAGGAGTGTGAAATTTGCTTTAGAGAAGTTTTTCACTGTGGTTTTCTGAGCAGGGAGTGGGGTCGGGATGTGAATATCCAGTGAGATCAGTTTATGGTCTGATCTTACCAGTGAAGGATACACTTCTGGTCTGGAGCATAGAGTCCCCATGTTGGTGATGATCAGGTCCAGTATGTTTTCCCCTCTTGTAGGAGTGGTAACAAGTTGTTCCATAGCATTTGAGTTTATGAATTCTAGGAACCTTTGGGCTAGGGTGTTGGAGCTAGAGTAATGCTCCCAGTCTATGTTTGGGTAGTTGAAGTCGCCCAATATAATGGTGTTTGGAGAGACCTTCATATTTTCCAGTGTTCTCAGGAAGGCCGAGTGGGGTTCCTGGGTTTGGGAGGGTGGTCTGTAGCAGGCTATAAACTGGAAGGCAGTTTTACCCACTGTTAGTGGCACATGGATAGTCTCTGATGCTTCGTGCTGTGACACCAACCTGGAGGTGTGGGTATCTTTGATGAATATCGATACTCCCCCTCCTTTTGTGTTTCGGTCCAAGTTTTGGGGTCAAAAAGCATGGTATGAGGTATAACCTGGTAGTGCTGGGGTGCTCTCGGGAGCCCTGAACCAGGTTTCTGTTACTGCACAGATATCGATGTTCTCCATGCTAAGGAGAGTTTCAAGTGCATGCATCTTGAAGTTTAGACTTCTGGTGTTCGGTAGCATTACTCTTAGTTTCTTATCCCTTGTGATACCTATGGAGGTGGGTTTGTCTTTTGAGCCTTGCCTAAAAAAGGCACTATGGGGGTAGCAAGAGCCTTTGCCAATATCCGAAAGCCCAGGGGTGACAGGTGCAAGCCATCCCTAGTGAAGCATCGTGGCTTGTCGAGCATATCATCCCAGGCTGACAGGCATTGGATCCCCTTTGAATGACACCAGTACAATTGTTGAAATTGATCATCTTGTCTTCATATTGTGGCATCATTCTTGGTGAGGGTAAGATGCTACTCAAGGTCAGGGTCATACCGGCCTGGGCTACATGCTCAGAGAGCTCCTCTATGTCTCTTTTCATGTAGTCCAGGGAGGTACATCTCAGGTCATTCACACCAGCATGGACAATGACTGAGTCATATTTGTACTTGCCTTGGAGTGACCTGAGTGCTTGTGTTATGTGGCGGATCCTAGCACCCGACAGGCTGCTCACCATGACCTTCTCCTTGTTCTTCCTGGTGAGCGGGACATCAGTGGGCCTGACGATAGAGTCACCTATTACAAGTGTATCAGGTGTGTTGTTTTGCCTTAAGGACTGTGACTGTTCGGCATACTGGCTTTGTGAGATGCACGTGTTTTGTTTTGGGGTAGCGGTTGCTTGGGTGTCTGCTTTGGAGGTCTCTGCTGCTTAAGCAGATCTTTATTTAGAGCCTCCGAGTATGTTTTTGTGTGATTATGTGTTTGGTTTGCTGTCGTGGTAGGTCTATGTGAGACTGGAATTGTAGTGAGTGTGGTTTCCTTCTCCTCCTGACTGGTTATGCCAGTACTGAGTTGAGAGAGCTTAGCCTCCAGTTTGGCTATATGGTTGCATCTCTCACATGTGTTGGAATTTGTTGGGAGGAGGAGAGGGTTGTCTGTGTACATGAGGCAGTTGTAACATTGCCTCAAGATTCCCAGATTCACCAGCTGGACCAGAGAGGAGATTGACAACTGACCTTTGGACATGCTAGAATAATATTGGGAATTCCTTTATAATTGAAAACAAGGGCCAATGGGGAGTGAGGGTGTAGTGCTTTTAATTTTTAGTGCTGACTTATATAATTGCTTTAGTGAGCAAGTGCCAGGTAAATTAAGTGCAATGTGTTACAGGTAACTTAAATGCAAAAACGACAAACGGTAACTTTCTTTCAAGTGAAACAAGGAAATAAGTACAGTAAGCAATGCAGATGTCACTAGGGATCCACAGAAGTGCTGAGAAGCTGCGTTTTAGGTAGAATGAGCATTCCAGGGGAAATAACAAGCAAACAAACAACAAGCATACAAACAAAGCTAGATTCAGCAGGCCTGGATCTGGTCTATGCTACAGCAAACAAGGTGTACCAATTTCAGTAAGAAGCAGTTCAGAAATGCATGCACTATAAGCCTTCAACTAGAAATTCCCAGCTCAGAAGGGCAGAGTCCAGCCTCTCCTCCCACAAGAGTGCAGACCACGAACCCTCTCAATGTAAAATAACTGGCCTGAAAGCCCAAGTGCTTAAACCAGAATTAATACACTTTTACAATAACAGACACTGAGCCCTCAATCAGCAGTTCCCAACTTAGAAGGATGTAAGCTACCTGTTCATTAAATTTTAAATAGAATTTGGGGTCCCTCACACTGTTTATGTTTAGATAGTAACAGTCATTAAGTGTATTTCAGCACTATGTATTTGTCAAGAAAGATTTCTAAGAATCTTTCTGGCTCAGCTGAGACCTCAAGCAGTATAGCAAAAGCTGTAGTATAAGAATAAAAGGAGAGAAAAGTATTGTATACACTCATCCAAAACACAGCATATTGTGAATCAAGGATTTGTGGCCAGTAGGAAGGCCTGACACTTTTAAAACTGACTATAGACTACTAGGAATTATCTTTCTTGCAATCAGTTTTCCTGGATATTTTAACAACTAAACTTTTGATTAAAGGATTTGGCAGTGCTAAGCTCTTCAAACAGAGGTTGAATTTACCACTCTTTAAAAAATATGAGCCTTCATCTTCTACTGACACGTTTATAATGCTACAAGACAGGAAAATAAAATCATCTAGAAACTACAGTAATTGACTGATTATGAGAACTCACTACAATTCATTACAATAAATAACCTGGGCAGTTATAAACCTACAATAAGGACATGATAAACACTTACTTTTGTTTTCTTATTTCCTTGCTACAAAAGGCTTTCGAATAGAGGTGATCCCCAAAAATGATAGAAGGAGCTATTACATATGTTTTAATGAGGACGTAAATAAGAAAATAAGATATTAATAAAAAAATGAATTAGTCTTCTGTCATGCTAGTGGTGCTCTCAGCAGATAGTTTTAAGATTAAAGAAGTTTTACCAAACAACTGATGTACATTAGCAGGTTGTCAAGATGTGATTCAGTATGTGGGAAAGGGGCCACGGTTCATTAACAAAAATGATCGATGTATAAATAATATTTTAGAAAAGAGTGGTCATGACAACGATGATACTGTTTTTAGCAATCAAATGGGAACTAGTAAGTGCTGATCATATTCTTACTGTAGCTTTATAATGGACTCTGCACGTTTTTATTATAGTTCAACCAAATGAATTATGAAACACTTGGATAATTTGAGTGTAATTCTGAATTTATAGTGTGTGCAGTAGTATACAGTTAAGGAATCATATTTATGAGCACATGCCATTAAAACCAAAAGAGAAGTTAATGCCTTAAATAAACAGAGAAATGTAAGAAGATCAAGATGTTTATATTCCATGTTTTTATTGGGGTGCATTACAAAGGAAACAGGGATGAAGAATTAGAATTTAGAGAAGTAAAATGACAAATACAATTAAATACAAGTGTTCACCCAATTAATTTTAAGTGTGTTCATAAGCCCAATATGAATTACAAAGGATATAAACAATCATATACCTCTCAACTGTCCAGATTTTCACAGAATGTCCAGATTTTTGCTCCATATTTTTGGTCTGTTTTTCATAAAATTGTGGTTTTCTGGAAATTATTAGCAAATCATTAAAGACTGAAGTTAGAAAATAATGAAGGGCATTTGAGTTTCAGACTTCATACCCTTCAGAAAATTCATGGTAATGCACAACCTGTAATTCTATCAACTTTCTAAGTTTGTAAGAGCAATAGTTAAAAAGTGTCCCTATTTTTGGGCCCTTGTCCCACTTTTGTTCATGGCTTTGTCCTGATTTCTTGCTCTAAGAGGTTGTGATATATTACTTGTCAGTGAGGATGTTTTTAAAAGCAGTCTGAAGAATTATGTGAAGCTTGAATGCACTTGCTGGCTTTCTTCTTTATTAAAAAGTTCAAAACCATATTTGAACTGCTGAGTGTCCTCAGACTTTTGGTGAAGCTTTGCCTATTTATATTTTGCATCTGCCTCCAGAGGTAATTTTTGGATTTTCCTTGCTGCAGTATTTAGTGTTTAGTATTATATAATCTTGATTGTGTGATATTGTTAACTCTGTGTTTTGTTCTTTCTTGTATTACATTGACTGGTTATTCTTCAATATTAAATGTTCTTGCTACTTATTAACAAATGTAAAATAAAATAAATAAATAAATAAATACTGCCTTTATGGTCAGGTTATGGCTGCAAAGGGTCTGTCGACTAGCCCACTAATCTGGCTAACAAAGATATTCTGATGTACTATTCTCTGACTCTCTTTTTGTTATTTTGTGCTTTCCTGTGCTCTGCACATTTGCATATTTTCTTGTATTGATGTGGTTTACTGCTACTGAAACATTACTGCTGCAAAAAATAAAATATGCCAATGTTTAAACTGATTTGGTTTTAGTTAAACTATGAAACAACTCTTTACCCCAAAACGGACAACAGTGAAAGCCTTCTGACCACCATTGTAATATTTTCTGCTCATATTTTTAATATTTTCTTCATATTTTACATTTTCAATGCCCTGACTGCTGCTTAGTTTTCATAATGCTGACAGAAAAGCAGCCCCCAACATGAGTTCATTGATTGAAAAATGCCCCGTTTTCACTTCTATCCTGCCTGATAAATACTGATGAAATGTCATGCAGAGGGAGTTGTGTAAGTAGTGACTGAGCACCAGTTCTCTTTCATATGATCATGCTAGGTTGCTGCTTCACTGATAGTGATAGTAATGGTGAAATTACTGCCTGTGCAATGCTCATTGATGATAACTGGTGGTTACTGGAGATCTCTAGTCAGCTACGCATTACAGTTTTATCAAACAGTGTAAAAATAAAGCAATCTGATTGTCTAAGAAGGTGATGCAAAACCTATTCCACACACACCAAACAGAAGTCCATGTCAGGACGTGAAACAAAAGTAGATTATACAGCTAGACAAGAACAGCAGCACTCATCGAATCAGAACAAAAATAAGCACCGAAGCAACTCTCTGATAACAAACATTCTGAATAAATATTCCTGACTGCTATACAAAACTCAGATTATGTCAACTGCAATACACAGAAAATAATTACCACTGAAACAGCGTATTAATTATAACAAATCTAAATTAAATATAATGCAGTGTCTAAGAAATAAACACTCAAAGTACAGAAGCTTAGGTATGTAGTAAGTGACTAGCAAACTAAAAAAATGCAGCTAAGATGCAAAGAATCATTACTAGTTGAGATAAAAAAATAAAAAAATAAACATTCGTTGATTTATTCATGCATTCTCTGATGCACACTTGTCCAGGTCAGGCTCATCGGGAAGCCAGGTGTTGCAAGAGACACAAATATACAGAAGGACAGACAGACAGACACACACACACACACACACACACACACACACACACACGTGCTCACACTCTCATACACACTCACTCGCATACTTGAATATGGCATGCACACCTATGGTCAATTTGAAAACTTTCCAATATATCTGCAGCATGTATTTGGGCTGTAGAGGAAACTGAAGCACTTAGCAAAACTCCTTTTGAGCACAAGAAGTACATACAGACTCTGTACAGAAGGTATCCCACCTAAGAACTAGAGTAAATAACCAGATTTTGTGAGGGAACAATGCTATGCTATCTAAAAACACTTTGAGACAATTCTAATTTATCAAAAGCTCTAAAGGAGGCTCATATTCTGTCAGCACTTAAACAGCAGCCATAAATCTCTTGCCAAACTAAAGAGTATTAAACTGAATAATTTTTTACATCTGTCTCTGTGTTTTCTTTCCTGAGTGGAGTTTACAGTTGCTCTCTGTGTTCCGTTCAGTTTTCATTTGGGTCTTCAGTTTCCTAACAAATCTCTTCTTGCAAAGATTTATTAGCATACATTACCTTTCCCCGGCATTATCAGAGCCAGATAAGGTTATCTCACCTAGTTTACATGAAAGGCAGGTTTACCTTTGAAAGCTTGAAAGCTTGAAATGCACATTGTCGAAAGACAGTTGTGCGGAAGTATGTTTTCAAGTTTTCAGATAACCGAAAAAAATGCATCGAATCTGCAATGAGCAAATGCACACTGACATTCGCACACTGCAGATTCGGCATTTTGGGTGAGGAGTGCATTATAGTGAGGATTGGGAAGTGGACCCTTTTACCACTGTAGTGCGACCTCAAAGTTAGAATAATAAAGTAGGGGGTGTGGGGGGCGCAGCCCCCCACATGGAGGTGCAGGGGGGCTTGCCCCCCTGCATTACGATATGTATTTGAACTTGTAGTTCAAAAATCAGCGAATCTCCTTTTCAATTTGCTTATTTTCAAACTTCAGTGCAGTTCAGCATGATGGATTCAGCATTCCAGTTAGCACAAAGGGCCATACAACAGGTTGATTTTCAACCTTTCAAAGGTAAACCGAAAGGCGTGCTTGTACATGACAATGCAATGCTGTGTGCATGTGTGTATGTGTCTGTACAGGATTACTTCTCTGTCTTTTATACTTGCTGATGCTTCAGTTCCCCTTGAACACAAAGAGGAAAAAACAAGCAATAAAAAATGAATGAATATACGTAGTAACAAATATTGAACTTTCCCAAGAAAACTATGTCTTTCTAGCAACATTGAAAAATGCAGAAACAATCCGGTTTTAAGAGTTTTTTTTTTTTTACTCAAATGGTTTTTATTATTTCTTTTTTACATATTTGAAACTTAATCTGTCTCAAGAGTTTGTTCTGCATTAGTTATATGTCATCTTGAGTGCAACACATAGATTCTTAAAAGGTACAGCCAAGTTATATCCTATGCTAAAATGCAACCAGATAGGAATGTGTCACAAGGGGTTTCAAAGCTGATCCAGTTTTGCCCTGTCTCTTTGAGACACACTATTGTAGAATTAGAATTTTCAAAAGTGGATATTGCCACACTTGTATCTTAGATTATCAGTTTGCAAACAAGAGTTGATCTTTTTGTACTGCCTGAAACAAATACACTGAAGTCTAAAACCAGATGAACAGAGCTGTCCAATGGAAGAGAAGGTTTTAGATTGAAAACTAAGCTTGAATTACAAAAAAAAAAAACAAATCTAAGATGTTTTTATCTGATGTGAAAAGGTTTACTCACTAACCTAATTATGCAATAGCAACAAATTAAGGAATTCATCTTCCATGTGGAATTTCCAACTATCCTGAATCCAGTTACTATGGGAATAGTTCAATCATCTACGACTAAATACAGGTCATTCATTAGCAGACAATCAAGTGTAGTGACAAATCTATTTTGTTGCTCAAAGTTTTATTTTGGACAACAGCATGAAATAATTATTGTTGTCAAATTTTCAGAAATGTTAACAGAGATAATTTGTCTAGATGAATGTCATTGATTCATAAAAATGACGACACCCCTTTGTATTATCTGTTTGCAAACAGACAAAATGCCAGGTAAGCCTAAAACATCACCACTGAGTTTAAGTAATAGTAACAGTATTAATAGAATGTAAGGCAATGGGAAGCTGAAATCCAGACATGCTTTACCTAATAAATGTTCAGAGCGTAATAGGTTGCTGCTTTGTCCTTGTGATCCTTGCCTCCGTTGTAACTGATATCAAATTTACTGAGGTCAAAGTTGCTACTGTGCTTGTCAAGGCATTAACAACATGTAGTGAGATTTACATTTTGATTTTTAACAAAACTTGGATGGCCTTGAAAAGACCAATTCTGGGAAAACGTGTAGTCATTTAATCAAGAACAGGGGAGAATTACACTGAATGCTAAGCTAATATGTACATTAGAGCACGTCATAGCTGTGTTGTTGCTACCTGATATGTCTGCTACAAGGGAAAGTGATTTAGAACATTTACTCCAGCATGGAAAACAATGAAAGCAATGCGTTCATGTTGCTGTTTCCCTGTTAAAAAATTGTACAGAAGACCCAGGATGTCTATAAGTTTAAGACCCCAAGATGTGACACTGTAATTTTATCCTTATCTAGGCAATGGGAAACATTCTTACTATTGAATCCCCAAAAATTAAGATATTTTTGGACCAGGAGAATCATGTTAAATTAGTATCAAGGTTTGAGGAAAAATATTTTGTTTAAGACTCTGAGAGGTGAGAAATCTAAGCTTTTTATCAAAAGTGAAGAAAAGAGCTTTTATTTAAATTCTGCTTGAATATTTCAGTTATAATGACATGTGGTGACATTTTTTGTACTTCTCTGCTTTTTTTCCATGGTTTAGCCCCCCAAAAGTTATCTGTTTTCACCTGTTTTTTTCTTTGAACTGGGAGTTTTGTCAGTTAGCTTTATTTGTAGTTGTGTGAAGAGTGTGTATTGCTGCAAGATTTGAGCATTGTTTATACATTATACTGCACTTCTGTTTCCAAAAGTGGAATTATATCATTTAGTAATTTATTGCAGTGTTACTGGTAAATTTCTGCATATTCTGGTGCCGTAGTCTGTGTTGAGATTGCAGTAGTGGCAGTATTGTGAATGCTGCTCCAGGATTTATGGTTCAGCACATTTTATAGCTGTATATTCCTGCTTAAAGTTGCATTCAAGTGCCTTTCTGTTTACCTTGATACTGATTTCCCTTGTGCTTTGAGTTTACCCCATTCAGTAAGCTAAACATTTCTGAAATTCTAACCAAAGGACTAGAGCTTCAGTTTGAATTTCCCACCAACCCTCCCACCTTTCTCTTGTAGCGGCTGTGTCTCTGGCTTCTGCCCCTTATGGTAATCTAACTTTCAAAGTCCATCACTCTACTCTTTCATTGCTATTGTCAGTTGTGTGAACTATTTAAGTACTTTGAAAAATGAACAAGAACAGGAATATGTCTAGTTCCAACCTCACCAACACGAGTGTTGAGGAGAAAATAAAAAACAGAAAAACTAGTAGATTTAAAACTTCATTGATGGGCTCAGTCACAATAATTTCCAAAAATCATGAAACCCAGAAAGTGTTCCAAAGCAACAAGCCTTTATTCATCACAAACAAGCAATCCTCAGTAGCAATTTGCAAATCGTTCAATCACCAAGTTAGTAGATACGGCCATCCTGCGACAGTGTAACTATTGTCTCATGTTCACAGATAACTACTTAATCCTTAAAAGAACAAACAGTGTATGAGAGATGCACATACACAATTTCACAGGAGACAAAAAGTCTCACATACAAACACAGTTGTCAAGAATACACACACGCGCACATACACATACACACACACACACACACACACACACACACACACACACACACACACACACACACACACACACACACACACACACACACACACACACACACAGTACAGCCACCATGCAAAGTGTCTGCCACACACACAGACTAACTTATACCGAGGCACTAAAAGTAATCTTCCCAAACCTCAAAGACTTCCTAAGCCTATAAATGGCAATGGATATCCTCAGCAATCTCTAAGCACTCACCAAAAGCAACACCAAATACCACACATTCTCCTACACCTAGTGTACCCCAAGGCAAAGCCCATAAGGCAAGAAAACACATTATCTAGGACTCTTGTCAAAGGGGACTTCATTGTACAACACACAGATGCCCCACTCACCAGGTTGAGCAAGGAGAAGATAACGGTTAGTTGCTTATCTGACGCTAGTATCCGCCAAGTTAAGTATGCACTCAAGTCACTACACCACTGGTGCCAGTATGATTCTGTCATAGTTCATCATGTGGGCATTAATGACCCGAGATATACATCCCTGGACTATATGAAGAGCGACATTGTGGATCTCTCTGAATATGTGTCTCTGGCAGATATGTGCCTTGCATAGAGTAGCATTCTACCGTCACCAGCATGAACAAAAGGTGACTGACTTTAATAAGTGGCTTAGTTTCTGGTGTATTTCCAGGGATATTCAATATTTAAAAATAAAATAAAAATACTAAACACCGGATAAAGCAACCAGCGACATAAATATATCAAACTTGTAGAAAAAAAGAGACATTGGTGGCACACAGCAGGAATATTTATTGATAAAGACACAGAAAGTAAGCGCTTTTGCGGACAAACCCCGCTTCTTCAGACTAACCAGTCCAGTCTGAAGAAGTGGGGTTTGTCCGCGAAAGTGCTTACTTTCTGTGTATTTATCAATAAATATTCCTGCTGTGTGCCAACGATGTCTCTTTTTTTCTACAAGTTTGATGTTCAATATTTGTCAGCATGGGAGGACATGGTTAGCAATTCATGTTGCTTTGCAAAGTATGGTCTGCACCTGTCTCCCCTAGGCTTCTAAATATTGGGTAAACTTTATCCATTCCCTTAGAGTCTTTTTAGGTAATGCCAAATTGACAGACCTATCAAAATTACAAATAAAGTTATTGCTCAATGTTATGAACCTAAACAAGAAACATCACACCCTGCAAGCTATTCTCATTCAGTAGGTTACAGAGATCTATGCAGTACCGAGTCATGCTTTAAATCCAGAGAAAGCATTCCAGCAGTGCAAGACTTCAGTGCCTTCCACACATTTGGACCATCAGCTGCACAGACAAGTACAAAAGGGGGAGGAGTCTCAATCTGTATTAGCAACAAGTATAACTCCATGTTGGTTAAGCAGGATGATGCCCTGGAATTTATTAACATGCAATTCACCATAGACAAAGTCCAATACCATATCCTAGCAAGTCATAGGTTCCCCTCTATATCCATAGTATCTCATAACTTATACCGAGGCCTACCAAAGATACTCACCATTAAACCAAATACCCTTTTCACAGGAGACTTTAACTACATCTCTGTAGACTGGGAAACATACACTGCCTCATACTCACAAGCACAATGATTCCTGCACCTTATTAACACAAATACCCTTGAAGAGGTAGTATGCACATTCACCAGAGGTTCAAACATACTGGAGCTGGTATTCGCTAATATGGGAGAGAGCTGCACCCGACCCTCCGAGTGTCATACCATCACTGATGAGGGCAGGCCACAATGCTGTCTCCTTCCAAATAAAAATCAACTCTGTAACCCCAGCAAACCCCGTAATGGTTAGGAACTATTCCAATGCAAACTACATCCTATTATGCGATAGTTGGTCAGAATTCAATATCCCTCCCAATCCTGAGTTCACAGCAATTTATGTGGAATTGTTCACAGAGAAACTGTATGACCATGTAAATGGTTGTATAGAGGCTGCTGCATCTACTAGATGTAAACCCAAACAAACTCTAAAAACAAACCACAATGGCAGAATCTTAGCTTTAACAGTGTATATAACAAAAGGAAAAAAAGTCATGGATAAAATCAGGAAGAGCAACTCCCATAATGATAGGAGTTCTCTAATTAAGCTAAACAGGAAATTAAGTGGACTAATTAAGTCCAATAAGGCAATTACACATTGAGATAACCTCACAGACTCAGGACAATCACAAGGGCTTCTACAGTTATATCCCGAAACCTCAAAGGCAGCACACAACAGTAGGACAAACTGGTGGTCAGTGGTGCCACCTTCACTGAGCAGACTGACATAGCAAATTTGCTCACTGACAAATTAAGCTCAAAGTTCACCTCCCCATGAAATACCTACTAGCATAGCTCCCCCCAACTATTAACACTGAGCATGTCCCGGCAGTGGTCGCTAAGGCCAAAAACACAGCCTCAATGGGCCCAATAATATCCTGAGATGTCTCCTAAATAGCTTGAAACATGAGTTATCGGGACTACTTGAGTCACTTTTCAACTGTAACCTCAAAACAGACTTTGCACTATGAGAATGGAGGACTGCAACAGTTATCCCACTTCACAAGGGTGTACTATCAACCAACCCCAGAAACTACAGATCTATTAGTCCGACTAGTCTAATATGCAAAGCCATGGAATTATTATGGATATTATCAACAAAGACATAGGTAACCTTCAGTCACTGGAACCAACCCAATTTGGTTTTGTCATGAGAAGGTCATGCCTTCTAAACCTGGTAGTTTTCTTTAAGAAGGTCAACAAGGCAATAGGCAAAGGGAAAATGGAGCATATCACCTATGTGGACTTGGCTAAAGCATTCAGTTTAATATTCCGCTTAGGTATAGTTGACAAACTCACTGAACTGAGCATAAATCCCTATATAACTCACTGGATTGACATTTGACTCACAGTCGGGACCCAGGAAGTCAGGACCGATGATACCACCTCCACTTAGAGACAGGTCACCTGTGGGGTACCTCAGGGCTCTGTGCTGGATAAGCTCCTACATGGCATCTACTTCTCAGAAGTAAAGGTTAATGTCATGGACCTTTGGCTGTACCTGTGATTCTTTTTAAATGGTGAGTCTGTTTTTGCTGTTGAGTGAGCGGATGTTGCGGAGGCAGTGTATGTGGTGTCCTCTATGGAATTATTACTTGTTTAGTGTCTGTTTTTTGGTAATGTAATGTAACATAAAGTGGAGTGGTGGAATTTGGGCCTGCAATGGTGAGCCGAGCTGATCAGTAGTGTGGGAAGTGGAACATCATTGGGTCTGTTAAATGCATTAACCTGGAGATGCGGTGGATGTTGGAGTATTGGAAAATGGTGACGGTGATGGACTGGCTGGTTGTGTGGGTTGGAGGTGTTGGAAGGAAGGACTTGAATGTTGCTGGTGATGGTGTGGCCATTCAGGCTTGCAGGTAGAGGTGGTTGCAAAGACTGTGGTTGGAAATAGGGTTGGAAGGATGGAAGGACTTGGCTTGGATGTTCCTGGGTTGGTGTAACCATTCGGGCCTGCAGGTAGCTGCGGTTGGAATGTCTGTAGTGATGAGAGGATGGTCAGATGGAAGGACTAAGAAGACATAAATGTTACATGGAGATGGCAGTGGGGTGATTGAGGTAGTCCAAGTATTGTGCTTGTTCTAAGCTTCTGGTCTTCAGTTGACTCCTTCACTGTTGCTGTATAAGTGTATTTTGTCGATTATTGTATATGTTGTAGTGTTCTGCTATTTTTGTTTTATGCATGAGCTTGGTGGAATGACATTTCATTAAGCTGTAGCTGGGGTATGGTTGAATGACAATAAAGTTACTTTGACTTTGACGTTGACTAATGTGGGACAGTGCTGCACATCCCCTACCATAATGTCTTCTCTGGTAAGGTCAAACCACAAAATGGTCTCCTTTGAAGTAAAAACAAAATCTAAAACCCCAGCTAACCATAGAGTATTCAGGAACTACTGTAAGGCTGACTTTCTACTATTAAGTGATACCTGGCAGAATTGCAAGCCCCCATAAACCCTGAGAACACTGCTGCCTAAGTGGAACTGCTCACAGAATCCCTATACAAGCATGCCAATAGCTGCATAGAGGCAGCTCTACCCATCAAGAAGGAGTACACAACTAACTCAAAAAAACAAGCCACCCTGGTAGAATCACAATATCAATAAGCTATATTCCAGAAGGAAGAAAATCATGGCAAAAATTAGGTGGTGTAGCACCCAGCAGGATAAAGGCATTCTTATCAAACTAAACAAACAACTCAGAGGAGAAATAAAGTCTACCAAAGCTAATTTGAAGGCAAATGTTGCCTCCCAAGCCAAGGACAACCACAAGGCATTCTTTAGCTATGTCTGCAACTTCAAAGGCAGTACTCAATCAGGTGCAGAACTCATTGTTAATGGAGCCACCTATACTGAGCCAGAAGATATAGCAAACCTACTGGCTGACATATTCAGCTCCAACTTTACCCCTCTCTCCCCCTCAACCTCACCTTGAGAAATGCCATCAAATATAACTCCCCCTATTATCACAAGGGAACAGGTACCTAATACTCTGTTAATAACCAAGCACACTGCATAAATAGACCCAGACAATATCTCAAGATGCCTTCTATATAGCATGAAACATGACCTATCAGCCCCTCTGGAACAGCTATTTAACTGTAGCCTCCAAACAGGCTTCATGACTTACAAATGGAAAGCAACAGCAGAAATCCCTCTGCACAAAGGTGGGACATCAACACACCCTGGAAACTAAGTCTCACTAGTCTCATATTCAAAGCCATGAAAATAATTACCATGGAAATGATAAATAATAACATATGAAACCTTCAGACACTGGACCCAACACAATTTGGCTTTGCCAATGGCAGTTTCTGCCTACACAACCTGGTAGACTTCTTTGAGAAGGTCAACAAAGCAATGGATGAAGGCAAAACAGTTCACACTGCCTACCTTGACCTGTCCAAGGCATTTGACATAACTCCCAACTCAGGCATTGTTGAGAAACTCAAGACGTTACATATAAACTCCTATGTCACCCACTGGATAGCCATCTGGCTCACAGACAGGACTGAGGAAGTGAAAATTGGGGAGTACACCTCTACAAAGAGGCCATTTACAAGTGTAAGGATTGGTCCTGGGGACCACTCCTTTTTGACATTTACTTCTCTGAAATTAAAGCCAATGTAAATGGCCTCTGGCTGACCAAATTTGCAGACAATTGCAAATTAGGAGCAGTCATAGAATCTCCCACTGACATAAATGATGTCCAGGAAGGGCTGACAAAAGAAATAACTCATGCCAGAGCCATATACTAAAATTGAATGCCAAAAAAATGCTAAATAGTATTTTTCAGGAAGTCATCCACCCCTGTTAACTATCATATTGACAACACAGCCTTAAGAGTTGACCCAGTAGTCAGGGACGTAGGGACACACATAGACAGTAATCTAACCTTTGACCATCATACGTCTACAGTAGTGAACAAAATCATTCTGTGTTGTGCAACTTATAATCAAAGGTAAGTTATTAAGTCCCAGGGATTCTTTGTTCCACTGAATTTGGCATTCATCAGATCTATCATTGAGCAAGTGCCTCATTTGGTATGTACCTAATCAGGCACATCCAGCAATTGGAATGTCCACAGAGGTTCCTCATTAAAATAATACAGGACATAAGTAACATGTCCTGTGCCAACTGCCTCAAGGCCCTTTCCCCTGTGTTCTGTCTCCTACAGCCTGTTGAGAGGAGATCTAAGCATGGCATACAAGGCAAAGTCATACCCCACCCTGATGGACCTCTAGCATATGCACAAAACAAACAGTACCAGAATTACTCATTCTAAAGACATAACCTTGTCTGTGATATAATAAGGACCTGCTGGAAAGATAGGTATGTATCCCAGAGACTACCCCGTATATGGAAAATTCTCCCCATCCATGTGAAGCAGAGTTCCTAACTAACCCGATTCAACAGCAACTTCAGTAATTTGATAGGGAACAGGAAATCCATTCCTGATTTGATACCTTTGTCTCTAATGGACACAGGCAGCCAGTAAATGGTTCATCTCACAGGCCCCTGCTTGTAAATGTTTCATCTCCCAAGTCCCTGCTTACACTTATCAAGGGTACAAGAACTTGTCAATGATTTGGCATGCATGTCTAGGCTTAAAAAGGCTCTTGCAGTCATTAGCCTAGTAAACACCTATGAACCTATAAATGTGACCTTGACCAACTGATAGGAAACTGGAAATTCACCCTGGCTCTGGCCCCAATCTCTGATAGACAGATGTAGACAGTAATCCCCAAACTAACATACTGCCAACCAAATAACCTCTATAAAATTTCTGATTTACATAACCCCTCCCAATAAACTCCCATGATACACAGGGACACAATTGGGTTATATTGCATGGCTAGGCTTATAAAGCCCCAGGTGGTCATTAACCTTGTATATACCTATGAACCTAAAGCATGACTTTTCAACTTTATGTCTAGTGGACTAATCTGGACTACCATCAGTCATCACAAAGAGTACATCCTTGCTTTCTAGCTACAGTGGAATTCTGCATCTGCATATATAGTGGTACACACTTCTTATGTGTTTCATCTGTATATTGGCAGCACAAGATAGTGGGCTACTTACACATTAGTTTACAAAGTCCATTGAACATGTGGGAGAAACAGACAAATGTAGGTTTTGTAAAACAAAATTGGAAACAGTTGCACACCTTGTTGCTAGTTACAACATACTAATGGCAGAAGGACTGTATACTGAAAGATATAATAATGTGGTGAGACTGTTGCACTGGGGATCGTGTAAACATTATGGCACTGAAGTGGTTAAAAAACACTGGAAATATGAGCCACAAAGCACCATAGAAAATGATGAAGCCTGCATCACATGGGATCACTCATTACCAACAGTTGAAAAGATAGATGCTAGAAAACCAGATATAGTGGTCCAGGAAAAGAAGACAAAAGTAGCATTGATCATTGAAATTGCTACACCCAGGGACTACAGTGTCCTGAGTACAGAGAGACACAAAGTTGTAAAATATCAGGATTTGCAAGCAGAAACAAGAGCAATGTGGAAGAAACATACCCAGATAGTTCCAATAGTAGTAGGAGAAATGGGTCTTATAAAAAAAGAGTCTACAATCCTATTTAAATATGCTACCAATTTATGTAACTCCATACAAATTGGAGAAGGAGTCATTACTGGGCACATTGTGGGTGCTGCAAAGAGCACGTTTGGCTGACATCAAAGAATGAAACAATATTAATTTTATGAACTTTAATCATACTTTGACTTGGGAATGGGGTCCATTCCTGTGATGGTATTTGAAACCCAAAAGATTTAGAGAAATTAATAAAGAACAATGGAGAGATGATAAGTCAGCAAGTAAAAGAGAGTATTATTGCTGAAATTGAATTCATCCTCAAGTCTTGGTGAGTACCTTTGCAAGGTGGACCCTGCTTTTCACAAAATCTCACCAAGATGATACTGATATATAGACTGTATTTATGTAACATATATCATGGAAAGAAGTAGATTAAAAATTAAAAAAGAGAGCTGAGTACACAAAGCCCAGGATAAAAAAGTTCTGAATCCTGGTAGGCAGACTGGTGCCAGGACAGGAAAAGATGGCAGTGTAGAATCCTCAAAATATGGAAACATTCCTACAATGGGGCCAGGCTAGTCCCAGGGGGAGGATGACCCCCCCCCTGCTGTAGAAGGAAGTAGTAGTCCACAAAAATCACAAAAACTGATAGGCAAAAGAAGAGCCATAAAGACGATAAAGTAGACTATTGAGGATAAGAAATAAATTACATATAGTTGCTGTTATGCAAAAAAAAACAGAATATCTAGGTATAACATATACAAAATTATTAAGTGAGAAATTAGGGGAAAGAAAAATAATTCCATAAGAAAAACTGTCAGAAGCTTCAAATAAAAATTGTATTCATTAATACAACAGATATGTGAAAAACAGTATATTGATCAATAAACTTTGATCTGTTTGGAAAAAAAATCTGAGAAAGTGAAAAAATATAAGCAACAAAACCTAGAGATTCTTGAAAAGTATAAAAAAGAAATATGGACATGGGAAAGAAAGAGAGATTTGGTATGGTGCAATATTTATGCAAAGGAGAAAGCCAAATTAATCAATATAAAGAAGGCAGCCCCAAACATATTTGAAGAGAAATACAAGCAGAGGCATCTGGATATGGAAATTTTCACAATAAAAATAATAATATCACAAAGAGGGAATGTAGAAATGAAGATTAATAAAGTAGAAGTTAAAAAATAGAAGTTTGAAGTTATGGAGTGCCTGCAAAGTGAAGGATTTGGTGTAGAAGGTCTAACACAGGTTACATCACAGCATGATGGAGTGAGTCCCTAAAAGTAAGGAGAAGCAGGAAGATCAGGAGACATCTGAAGAAGAAATATGTACATGAGAAAGAAGATTTAATATGGTGTCATATTTATGTAAAGGAGAAAGCAAAACTAACCAATACAAAAAGTGCAGCACCAAAAATATTTGAAGAGAAATACAGGTAAAGGAATCCAGACATGGAAAACTTTACAATACAAAAAATAAGAAGACAGGAAAAGTAAAGGAAATTAGTAATGGAGAAGTTAAAGAAATAGAAGCTGATGTTATGGAGTATTTGCAAAGTGAAGGATTCAATGTAGAAAATCTAATAGAGAAAGCACCACAACTGGATAGAGCAATGGATATCCAAATTAAGGAGAAACCATTGGAACAGGAAGCAATTGGTCAGGTGCCATATGAAATATTTTGGAGCCTTCCACAGGAAACCATCATAAACGTTCACTTGAAGCTAGATATCAAGGGAAGGAACAGTTAACTGTGGAAACTCTGAAGCAGGCAATGTTGAGGAGTGATAGGCCAGTGAGTTACCCTGTGACAGAGCAACAAATGGCACAGAATGAAATTGAAGAGAATGTGCCACAGAAAGATGGTATAGAACTTTCTATAGAATGCCCACAAGAAATGGAAAACAAAAAATGTGCCCTTGGTTTAGAAGAAAATGAGCTAAGAGAAGAGTTGTTTCTTTTAATAGACATAGACAGACATATTAAGATCAATGAAATGGGTCCCATTCACGTTGTCGAACTTTTACAAGTTTGAACATCATATGGTCAAAACCATATGTTCGAACTTGTAAAATGGAGATCTCCGTAAGGGAAGCTTTCCCTTTCCTGCAATGTAGTGCAATCTTGGAGTTGGTATATTTAAGTAGCGGGGGGTGTGGGGGACCTTCAGCTTAGTTTTTTGTGTTATTTTTTTTATTTATTTTTTTTTTATAGTACATTTTCGAACTTTTAAAGCTCGAACATATGGTGTTGACCATATGGTGTTTGACCTTTTAAAAGTTCGACAACGTGATATAGACCCAATGAAATAGACTGCAGAATGTCAATAAAACCCAAAAAGTCAGAAGTTTGATAAAACAAATAAACACAGTAATTAGGACTGTCCCTATAGATCCTAGTGATATAACAAAAATAAACAGGATATATTACTGTGCAGCTAGATTAATAACTGATAAAAGTTCTACCACAATAACACAGGGTAGTGAGGAAAAGGAAGGGGAGAAATTGAATACCATCATGGAAGTATCGAATACAGAAAACTATAAAGCAGTTAATGAAGAATGTCATTGTTAAAAGAATATAGAAGAAGGAACAGATAAAAAAAATACTAAGAACAATAGACGTGATAAAAGCAGTGCACAGTATTAGAACAGTCCAGGATCTACCATGCACTATCACAAATAACAAACTAAAAATCTCAGCACAGACAGAAAAACTTAGAAGATATGCAGATAAATATAAATGAAAAGTACAGAATAATCAATTTATTGATGACCTAAAAAAAGTTTTATGGAGAATTAACAATTAACAAGGTAAAAGGAATTGAAAAACCACCAAAAAAAGAAGAAATAGATAAATTTTTGGAGAAGTACCTATGAAGATCCTGTGGAACATAACAAAGACGCTAAATAGAAGAAGTAAAAGAAAGAATAAGAAGGTTAAAGGTACAGGATATGAAATGGGAGGAAGTAACAGCCAGAGAGATTGAAATACAGATAAGAAAGCCCTCTAATTGGAAAACCACAGGCTCAAATGCAGTACTAACTTTTGGTTAAAACTATTAACATTTTTGTATGAAGATTTAGCCATGAGTAAGAACTATTTATATGCACACCCTGAACAGACACCAAACTGGCTAACAACAGGAAAAATAATGCTCCTACTTAAGAGTGAATGTGCAAGCTACCTTAAAAATTGTAGACCAATAACTTGCCTTCTGACAACGTATAAACTGTACGCAGGAATTGATGATGACAGACCTTACAGTCATTTAGAATAAAATCAATTATGACAGTAGAACAAAAGAGCAATAAAAGAAAGCCATATGTAACAAAGGATCATTTGTTGTTAAATAAAATCATGGTGGAGAACTTTAAAAAGGGGAAGAATCTAAGTCTGGCATGGATTGACTACAAAAAAGCACTTGATAGTATCCCACATTCATGGATAAAAGATTGCTTAAAAATATGTACACTGACTACATTACAGTGACCGTGAATCAGTGGTAGAACACTCTGCAATTAAGTCCTGATAAAGGAAAAATTATTATCCCAGGGATAAAAAATTCAAAGTGGAATATTCTAGGGTGACTCTCTGTCACCTCTTCTATTCTTCTATTCTGCCTTGCCCTTATCCCATTAAGCTGTCTACTTGACAGCTAAGGCCATGGCTACAATTTGTCTCCTAGTAAACAACAAAGTGTAAAGACTTCTCATCTTCTTTTTTATCAATGATTTAAAACTGTATATCTCATCAGATGAGGAACTGAAAGCCCAACTGCAAGTTGTCAAAACTTTTTCAGATGATATAAGATCATTCAAATCATCACATCCACTGACTACATTGTCTTGCATACAGAGAGACATAAAGTAATAAAATATCAGGATTTGCAGGCAAAAATGAGAACAATGTGGAAGAAAGATACCCAGACAGTTCCAATAGTAGTAGGAGCAATGGGTCTTATAAAAAAGAATCTAAAAACAAGTAATCTCCGTGGTATCCCCAAAGTCTCAAACAACCCACTAAACAAGTATAATGGATACAAAAACAAAACAGTGTAAGAAACTTCTCTGTGTAGAAGATTTTTAATTCATATATATCTCGTTAATCGCTGTATAGTTATCAGATTAGATACTGGTAGTAGATGCAGCGAACTTAAACTCATCCTAAATCAAAAAATAAAAAATATATAGTTTGAAATATTATACAGAATTACTAAGTATTCAAAAATAATCCAAATAGGGTAGACAACCTGTTTCCAGTTGAAAATCCTTTATTAAGTACACAGACAAGTGATCCAAGTAAAACAAAAATAACAGAAAAATAGTTTCTTCACAAGCTTTCTAACTATAATATACATTTTATCAGACAAGGAAATGGTTTATTGTGCTATAAAACAGTGTATTGGTATACATGTTAAATTTACATCTCTTCCCCCATCAGTGTGACATTTGAGCTATTCCTGCCCTGCTTAGCAGCTGTCATAATAATATAACCCTTATGTACTTTAAATATAATTAATAACAATGTAGTACCTCTTATTTAAACAGATTATTAAGTCTTTGGTTTTTATCCAAGACAACATATTACTTCAGTGGAAAGGCTCACCCAGACTCTGCTGCAGTTTGCTGTGAGGGAAAGGTTAGTTTGCTTTTTATTTGTTGCATTTTGTATTATTGTATTGCCATATTCTATTTTGTATACTGTGATTTGTTTTATTTACACTGTATTTTACTTGTATTCTGCTTTTAACTGCATTTTAAAACTTGAAAAGAGACCACAGCTCTGTTTCTTGTGAGTCAGACATAAATTAGAACAGGGCAGTTATGGAGTCACACATAAGTTAGAACAGGTCAGTTAAGGTTAATCATCTGTGAACTGAGGGGGTGGAGCTAGGAACTAAACCTTCTATTTAAGGGGTAAAATAAAACATTTCAGAGCTTTACTGGAAAAGCTCACCCAGACTCTGCTACAGTTTGCTGTGAGGGAAAGGTTAGTTTGCTTTTTATTTGTTGTATTTTATATTACTTTATTGACTTTTTCTATTTTGTATACTGTGATTTGTTTCATTTACACTGTGGTTTACTTGTATTCTGCTTTTAACTGCATATTAAAACTTGAAAAGAGAACACAGCTCTGTCTCTTGTGAGTCAAACAGACATTTTTTCCACCCTCCCACCCGGTTACTGTTGTGTTCTTAAACACCACTGTCTTTCTAGTTGCCTGCCCCTTATGTTAATTTGACCATATATCTCATTTTCTCTCTGCTTTTACTGGCTGGTGTGAGTAAGCACAAAATTATCATTTTGTGAAATCACTCCCCTTCAACTATTTAAATTTACTGGCCATCCTACTGTATTCCATAGTACCAGAATACAAAAGTGACCACCCCCTTTCAACCTATCTTCTGTTTTAAAAATAGTGACTCTCCACTATTAAAAAAGTGACTCTCCACTAAAACTTTACTTTTTAGACAGATAAAATTTAAGTTACCTACTTTCACATCTAACTCCTCTAGTGCACACTGCAGTGTTTAGGATAAACCATTTTTTTTCATCTTATCTTTAAGTATCTATTGCAAGACCACCAGTTAATGGAGAGCCCACATTCTGCCTGTCAGTAGTCATCTTGGGGTTAGTGCTTCTGTTTTCTCCTGGTGAGAGAATGAGTGCAGTTACATTATTTTCTTGAGACTGCTGATCACCAGAAAGCTTAATAACTGCTTTATAGATGACAGCTTGGAATCTATGCTTATATTCTGATCCTGCTGAGAGTAGGAGCAGAGTGCATTGATTCCTGACTCTTTCTGGCTGGAGAGTAAATGTCTGTGCTTAGTGTACATTATTGGTCTGGTTGCTATTTGAGGCATCTACCAGAAAAAGGCTACAGGCCTGCAGACCCTTGCATCATCTGGGACAAGACGGTGGATCACCAATCAGGCCATGGCCTGCTTCTCTTCTTGGGGTTGGTGCTAATATTTTGCTTCTAGTGAGAGAAGAAGCAAAGGAGTATTGTATCTCAACAGAGTGAAGCTGTGCAAAAACCAGCATTAGTAGTAGCCAGGCAGTAGCCATTCATATGACTCCCCTCTTTTCATCATTTTTGACAAGCTAATTCTTTATTTTTCAGTAAGTACTGCTTGATTTCTTTTGAACTTCAGAATATCTGCCTAAATACTTCATCCATAAATTTTCTGGGTCTACATATTAGTTCCCCTCAAGTGTTTGGCAGCGCTCTGTACAAACTCAGACACCTTGAGTGCCATTTTTCCTGTAAAAGTAGAATATATAAAGAAACAGCTCCAGTACTTAGTAATAATGACCATCTCTCTTGGCATGTCTAAAGGTCAGTTCCCTGCACTTTCTTCTATTAACCTGGTAAACTTGGGCATTCTGAGGCAGTGTAGCAACTGACTCATGTACACAGACAACCCTCTCCTCTTACCTCCCAACACTCAGACTTGTGAGAGATGCACTTATATATCCAAACTGGAAGCCATGCACTCTCAAACCAAGACTGGAATAGCTGGTCAAGCGAAGGTCAACACCTGCACCACACTACATGCAACACATAGCCCTCCAGAACACCCACCATCACAGCTGTCACATAAAAACACAAACCACACATCCACCTTCATGGAGGCTCTCAGTAGAATTCTACCCAAACACTAGAGACCTCCAAGGCAGAAATGCACTCAACTGCCACAACACAGCACAAACCACAAGTCGCATAACTCACCTACATAATGTGCCGCTGCACCTAAGCCCCTAAGGCAAAACAGCTTGCCCATTACACTAATGATAGGTGATTCAATAGTGAGGCACACTGATGTCCCATTCACTAGGTTGAATAAGGAGAAGGTAACAGTCAGCTGTCTATCAGGTGCCAGAATCCAACACATAACACACGCACTCAGATCACTGCACAACAAGTACAAGTATGACTCTGTCGCTTTCCATGTAAGTGTGAATGACCTGAGATACACCTCCCTGGACTACATGAAAGGAGATATGGAGGAGCTCTCAGATTATGTGGCCCAGGCAGGTATGACCCTAGCCTTGAGCAGCATCCTGCCATCACCCAGAATGATACCGCAGTACAAGCAGAAAATGATTGACTTCAACAATTGGCTAAGGCTCTGGTGTCATTCTAAGGAGATCCAGTATCTGTCTGCTTGAGATGACATGACTGACAAACCTCGATGCTTTGCCAGAGATGGCCTGCATCTGTCATCCCTGGGTTTTTGGATACTGGCTAAGGCTCTTGCCACCCCATAGTGCCTTTTTTAGGTGATGTTCCAAAGACCAAATTACCACTGTAACAGCTATAAATAAATGCAATCTGAGGGTCATGCTGCTCAACGCTAAACTCTAAATCTCAAGATGCACTTGCACAAAGCACTCCTCAAAATGGAGAACATTGACATTTGTGCTGTAACAGAGACCTGGTTTAAAGCAGCAGAAAGCATCCCTGCACTATCAGGCTATAACTCATTCCACACCTTTCGGCCCCAGAACATGGAACAAAGCTCCAAAGACAGTGGTGTCTCCATATTCATAAAAGATATGCACACCTCCAGACTAGTAGCCCAGCATAATGTATTTAAGATACTTCAGGTACAACTAACATTGGGTAAGATGGCGATTCAGGTCATAGCCTGCTATAGGTCCACAACCATATCCCAAGACTATCACTCCACATTCCTAAGCACCCTGGAAACTATTTGGGTCCAATCCAACATTCTCATACTAGATGACTTCAACTACCCCTCCATCAAATGGGAAAACTACTCATGTACCAATACACTGGCCCAATGTTTCCTAGAATTCATCAATTCCAGTGCCCTGGACCAGCTAATTCTTAGCCCCATTAGAGGAAGCAACATCCTTGACCTGGTTATTACTAATATGGGCAACTGTTGCTTTACACCAATAGTCAATTCCTCCCTGGTTAGATCCAACCACAAACTAATTACCATGGAAATCCACATCTCACCTACACCCCCTGCAAAGGTAACCACCATGAAAAACTTCTCCAAAGCTGTCTTTGGGCTCCTAAAAACAGAGGTGGCTAACTTCACAGCACACATGTCAATGGAAAATAGATGCATAGGTTCATAGGTTGATACTAGGCTATCTGTCCTAGGGCATTTATAAGCCAAGCCAGAGTGTGTTTGGCTTTCGCCACCCTTTTAGATTAGTTGACTGTGCCTCTGTATAGTAGGTCACAGAATATAGCCCTTTTGAGGTTAGTTTACTATGCCTTTGTCTAGTAGGGACACAGAAGAGATCCCAGGGGTAAACTTAAGATCTCCCATCCACTCGTCAAGATTTCTCTTGAAGAGGGTCATTGAGGGACTCTGCCTAACATGGATTGGGATTTTGTTCCAGAGTGAGGGGAGCCTCTGGGATATGAATCTGCCCCTCCACCATGTCCTATTTATTTCTGTGCTGAGGTTTAAGTCCCTGGAGCATGTAGCTCTAAAGGATTTGGATTTCCTGAGGTGGAGCATGTCCATTAATTCTGGGTTGGACATGGCTTTATACGTCAGGCACAGATCGCCTCTGAGTAGGTGGTAAGCAACTGAGTAGAGCTGGAGTTTCTTTTGCCTAACTGCGTAGGGCATCTGTTTGAGTCCCTTGATCCTCTTGGTGAGGTACTTTTGGGGTCTTTCCAGTTGCTGCAGGTGTCGGGTAAGGTACATCCCAAATGGGGCATTGTATTCAATTATGGGCCTGATGAGTGATGAGTAGTGGGGCACAATGACCTCTCTTGATCTAGATGTGTACCCTTTTGTGATAAGGTGGGCTATATAGAAGGTCTTTCTAACCACTTTGGCAACGTGATTGTCAAAGGAGAGATTGCTATCTACTTGGGTCCCAAATCCCTAATTACTTCTTCCATACTTAATGGATTACCACCTATGTGGTAATTTGTAGGCACTTTGTTTTCCCAAAGGGAATGACTATGCACTTTTTGGCATTTAGCTTTAAGCCATGGCTCTGGCACCAGTTATCCGTCTCTGTGAGACCCTTTTAGAGGATGCTTGTGTCAGTCGGTGAGTCGATTATGGCACCCAGTTTGCAGTCATCTGCGAACTTGGTCAGCCATAGTCCTCCCATGTTAGCCTGTACCTCAGAGAAATATATACCGAACAAGAGAGGTCCCAGGACTGAGCCTTGTGGGACGCCACTTGTAACTGGTTTAGAGTCTGACATGGCACCTGCAATTCTGACCATGTGGGTTCTATCCCTGAGCCAGTTTGCAACCCATCTTGTGACATAGGGGTTGATATTTAAGCTGGTGAGCTTATTTATGATGCCCGAGTGGGGTATTGTGTCGAAGGCTTTTGCGAGGTCCATGTAGGCTATTTGGACTACCTTCCCTTCATCTATGGCCTTGGTGACTGTTTCAAAGAAGTTGACCAGGTTTAAGAGGCAAAATCTGCCCTTAACAAAACCAAATTGGGTAGGATCCAGTGTTTGGAGGTTCCCAATGTCTTTGTTTATGAGTTTCATGATGATACGCTCCATAGCTTTACAGACCAGGCTAGTCAGGCTTATAGGGCGATAGTTTCCGGGGTCCGTTGTGGCACCACCTTTGTGGAGTGGGGCCACTGTTGCTGCATGCCATTCCTTGGGTACATATCCTGTAGTAAGGCTGAGATTGAACAGTGACTTTATGTGAGGGTTCAGTTCTTCTTGAAGTTCGTGTAAGATGCAGCCCGGGACACCGTCCGGTCCCATTGATGCTGTGTTTTTTGCTTTGGAGAGGGCAGCTCTCACCTGTGCATCTGTGATTTCAGGGAGGCTACACTCTGTTGGGATAGACATTTGCTCTTTTGGGGAAGGGGGAGTTTGCACTGAACCTGTCTGCCAGGATGTTGGCAATGTCTGTGAGTTCAGTGAATTTTTTGTCGTTTTGAACTAACTCAGAGCATATCTGGGAGTTGCCACCCAGGTTCCTGACATAACTAAAGAAGGCCTTGTGATTATCTTTAGCATCTTGTGCAATTTTTCTTTTGAAGCTGGCCTTAGATGATTTTATGAGGGATCGTAGTTTCTTGCTAGTACTGATCAGAGATGCCTTCCCTTTTTGGGATTTTGCTCTATCATGTAGTAGCTTCCTCCTTCTGTTGTACAGCTTATTTATGGCTAGGGTCCACCAGACAGGTATCCTGCCATTGGAGGAATGAGTCTTGGTTTTATTTGGGATAGCATGATCCATGCATTCCTGTAGGTGTCCATAGAAAGCGTTTGTAAAGGATTCTGCAGTTTGGGCCGTATTTTCCACTGGCCCGGGGGCTTTGAAGGATTCCACCTCGGTTTTGAGAAGTGTGAAGTTTGCTTTTGAGAAGTTCTTCACCATGGTTTCCTTGGCTGGGGGTGGGGACGGGACATGGATGTCCAGTGAGATTAATTTATGGTCAGATCTTACCAATGAGGGGTATACCTCTGGTATGGAACATAGAGTCCCCATGTTGATGATGATCAGGTCCAATATGTTTTCCCCTCTTGTGGGAGTGGTAACCAGTCATTCCATAGCATTTGAGTTTATAAATTCTAGGAACCATTGGGTGAGGGTGTTGGGGCTTGAGTAGTGCTCCCAGTCTATGTTTGGGTAGTTGAAGTCACCCAATATAATGGTGTTTGGAGAGACCTTCATATTCTCCAGTGTTCTCAGGAAAGCCGAGTGGGGTTCCTGAGTTTGGGAGGGTGGTCTGTAGCAGGCTAGAAACTGAAAGGCAGTTTTGCCCACTGTTAGTTGCACATGGATGGTCTCCGATGCTTCATGCAGTGCCACTATCCTGGAGGTGTGGGTATCTTTGATGAATATGGATAATCCCCTTCCTTTTGTGGTCCAGTCCGAGTTTTGGGGCCGAAAAGCATGGTATGAGGTATAACCTGGTAGTGCTGGGGTGCTCTCAGGAGCCTTGAACCAGGTTTCTGTTACTGCACAGATATCAATATTCTCCATACTGAGGAGACCCTCAAGTGCACGCATCTTGAGGTTTAGACTTCTGGCATTGAGCAGCATTACCCTTAGTTTCTTTTTCTTTGTGTTGTCTATGGAGGTGGGTTTGTCTTTTGAGCCTTGCCTAAAAAAGGCACTATGGGGATGGCAAGAGCCTTAGCCAGTATTCGAAAGCCCAGGGGTGACAGGTGCAAGCCGTCCCTAGCGAAGCAACGTGGCTTGTCGAGCATGTCATCCCAGGCTGACAGACACTGGATCCCCTTTGAATGACACCAATACTTTAGCCAATTGTTAAAATTGATCATTTTGTCTTTATACTGTGGCATCATTCTTGGTGAGGGTAAGATGCTACTCAAGGTCAGGGTCATACCAGCCTGGGCTACATGATCAGTGAACTCCTCTATGTCTCTTTTCATGTAGTCCAGGGAGGTACTTCTCAGGTCATTCACACCAGCATGGACAATGACAGAGTCATATTTGTACTTGCTTTGGAGTGACCTGAGTGCTTGTGTTCTCCTTGTTCAGCCTGGTGAGTGGGACGTCAGTGTGTCTGACAATAGAGTCACCTATTACAAGTGTATTAGGTGTGTTGTTTAGCCTTAAGGGCTGTGACTGTATGGCACACTGACTTTGTGAACTATGTGATACGTGGGTATTGTTGTGCGGTAGCAGTTGCTTGGATGTCTGCTTTGGAGGTCTCTGCTGCTTGGGCAGATTTTTATTTAGAGCCTCTGAGTATGTTTTTGTGTGTTTATGTGTTTGGTTTTCTGTTGCGATAGGTCTATGTGAGACTGGATTTGTGGTGCGTGTGGTTACCTTCTCCTCCTGACTGACTGCGCCAGTATTGGGTTGAGAGAGCCCAGCCTCCAGTTTGGCTATATAGTTGCATCTCTCACATATATTTGAGCTTGTTGACTGCCGAATCATACACCAATGCACTGTATGAACATGTACATAAATGTATGGTACTCTCCATACCCAACAGAACCAAGATGCTCTCCTCCAAAAAAAGGAAGCCAGTCTGGTGGTGCCCTGCCATTAATAAACTATACAACAGAGGGAAGAAACTGTTGCAGAAAAAGGTGAACTCCAAGACTAGAAAAACCCCCTTATTAGCTTCAACAAAAAGTTGAGATCGCTCATCAAAACCTCTAAAGCCAACTATGAAGGCAGAATTGTGGCAGACACTAAAAACAACCACACAGCTTTCTATAGTTATATCAAGAATCTCCACTGCAATACCCAGGTTTGCTCTGAGTTACTGCACAATAGTACCTCCCATACTGAGCCAATAGACATTGCTAACATACTGGCTGACAGATTCAGTGCCAACTTTACCCCCCCGCCCCCAAAGAACCAATCACAATACCAGAGGAATACCATGCAGCCAGCATTACTGGAGCACAGGTTAAAGCTGCATTGTCCAAGGTCAAGAATACAGCTTCCATGGGACCTGACAATATCCCTGGATGTGTTCTACATGAACTACGAAGTCAACTGGCACCACATCTGTGTGCTCTGTTCAATCACAGCCTCACCCCGGGCTTTGTCCCTACCAAATGGTGCACTGCTACAGTCATCCTTCTCCATAAAGGGGGAGTGACTAAAGACCCTGGGAATTATTTCCCTAGTCTGATATGTAAGGCTATGGAGAGCAGCATCATGGACCAAATTAACAGGGATATAGGGAATCTCCAAACTCTAGATCCAATGCAATTTGGTTTTGTAAAAGGTAGAGCCTGCTTAACCTGGTTGACTTCTTTAAGTCACCAGAGCTGTGGATGAGGGCAAGGCAGTTTATACAGCCTAGCTCGATCTGGCCAAGGCCTTTGATACCATTCCCCACTCAGGAATTATTGATAAACTCACCAAACTAGGCATCAACCTCTATATCACTAGGTGGGTTGCAAACTGGCTCACAGACAGAACCCATAGTGTGAAAGTAGCGGACTCCAAGTCAGACTGCTGTCCAGTCATGAGTGGAGTCCCAAAGGGATCGGTCCTGGGTCCTCTCCTGTTTGGCATCTATTTCTCAGAAGGCCAGGCCAACACGGAGGGACTCTGGCTGACCAAGTTCACAGATGACTGCAAGCTGGGAGCCATTATTAACTCCCCAAGTGATGTAGACATCCTACAGAAAGACCTCACTGAGACCAATGACTGGTGTTGAAACCATGGCCTTAAGCTTAATACCAGAAAATGCGCCATCACCCCCTTTGGGAAAAACTCAGTTCCCACTAATTACCACATTGATGGGAAGCCACAGAACACTGAAGGCGTTATAAGAGATCTGGGGACATAGGTTGACAGCAACCTCTCCTTTGACTACCACATTGTCACTGTGATCAGAAAGTCTTTTTTGTGGTATCTCTCATTACCAAGGGTTTTGCATCCAGGAAGAAGGAAGTTATCATCTCTTTCTACTCTTCCCTTATTAGGCCGGTCATCAAGTATAATGCCCCATTTGGCATGTACCTCACTAGACACATGCAACAGCTGGAAAGGCCACAAAAGTACCTCACAAAGAGGATCCTAGGTCTTAAACACATGTCCTACACAGACAGACTCAAAAAACTCCAGCTATTCTCTGTCTCATATCATATACTAAGAGGCGATCTCTGCTTGACTTACAAAGCCATGTATGACCCAGCTCTGTTAGAAATGCTACATCCAAAGAAATTCCAATACCGCCACACCACACACACCAGAGTCCTCAACCTCATTACCACAATCAACAGAACATGCTGGAGGGACAGGTTCATAACCCAGAGACTGCCTATGCTCTGGAATAGACTTCATATGCATGTCAAGCAGAGCACCTCACTGGCCCTCTTCAAGAGAAATCTTGATGAGTCGATGGGAAATAGAAAGTTCACTCCGGGGATCACTCCAGTGGCTCTGCTTGATAGAGACACTGGGAACTAAAATCAGGCAGCATGATGCCTGGGCATTTCTATGGGCTAGGCTTGTAAAGGCTCCAGAGTCATTAACATAGTACACAACTATGGCTGGAAATATATAAAAATATAAACCTTAGACCCTTTGACAATCTAAAAATATACATAAACATATATATATATATATATATATATATATACACATTTTGCATCCAAAAACATCCATTGTACAAATAATATTCTATTTCTATAACCTATTGTTAACAAAGATCGTTTTCGTCCAACAGACATCTTCAGGTCTGTGTACAAGAACCCTTAAAACTATCTACAAAAATATTAATGAATAATTAGCTAGTTTTGTTATTACATGTCATTTCAAATAAAGTGGAAAAAAGAATATGAAAAATGTATAAAGGCAAAATTTTAAAAATATATGACGATAGAAACAAAATATGCACTTTAATTAAAAATTATTTAACATGGTATAATAAAATAAAATAAAATAAAATTAGTCATGTAAACGATGTAACAATTTTCTAAGTACCAGTACACTTTTAAGTGAACAGTAGTAGTTTAGTCCAGGCTTCCTAAAAGAGTTCAGCTTTAATTGTCACATGAGTTCACGTTTTTCCAGCATATTCAGGATGTCTCCTTCAAGATCATCCATATCTATATGATCCAGTATCTGGAACTTAAAACCTCTGTGTCTTTTATGAAGAGCAAGGTGTTTGGCTAGTGCATTATTTTTACATCCAGAGCAGATTTCTGTCAGATGACATGAAATCCTGCACTTGTTTATTTACATTATTCCCCACATAAAATGCATCACATTCATTGCACTGTGCCCTGCAAATTACTTTTGTAGTGTTACTGTCACCCCCTGCACTGGTCTCAATGATTTTCTTTAAATAAGGGCAATAAAAAACTATCACCTTGCTGTATAAATATACAAAATGCAAAATTAGCTTCACATCTTTTAGTGCTTCTCTCATATAGTCTAGGTTTAAATTCAAAAAAACTTCTAATGTTCCTGGCCTTCCTGTAAACAAAGGATGGGGCTTCACCTAAGATGTTACTCAGAAAATGATTTCCTGTGACAATGTCTCAGTTTTCTTTAATAACATTTTTGATACTTGATAATCCAAATGGAATCATTTAAGAAACATAGTCAAGGTACACAGGCACAACTGCAGAAGTTAAAGGACCACTACGTGTTGCTTTGCAAGGACCACTACGTGTTGCTTTGCTTGTTTTCTCATTTCCGAGGTCCTCTTTTCCCCTATTTTTTTTAATATAGCACTGTACCATGTTATTTTTTGTTATCCAGAATGATGATTTCCACAATTTTTTTTTAATTAGTGTTCTTACAGCTCTGGTATTGTGAGCCATCTTTGAGCATATCACAGTCTCGCATAATTGAAGAGAAGGTAGGGGTGCTTGAAGCATTTGGTAATAATGCCCCTTGTTATTCTTCACTTCTTCATCAGTTACTGCCCAAGAATTGCCTCCTTCAGTCCTTTCACTCTGGGCATGCCCCCAAACACTAACTATGCATGACATCTTTTAATTTTTGTTCCTGCAGCCAATAAAAATGTGATGCTGACTGACTGGGAACTATTTTATTCATTGTAGTTGCTGGATGCATCTGTTTTGTTGAGTGATTGTTATGAACATGCTATCCCTCAAGCATTCTACAGGAAGATTTTGTTTTGTTTTCTTTTACCAGTAAAAAATACATCTCAACCGCTTAGTTCAAGAAATTGGGACAGGGGAAAAAGTAATGTGAGAAAGGACTGTAAATAGGGACACATTAAATATTGCAGTTATAAACTTAGACATTTGTTCAATTAAATCCATTTGTTTTTGCCTGCATTTCCGGAAAATGTATGTCATTATTTACTTACTTTATTCCATGGGCATTTTCCAGCGAACCCCAAATTTTATTAGGACAGACATGAGTTCTGAGGCAAAAATCTGGACATTCTGCAAAAATCAATATTGTATTCAACTAAGGGTTTCACTTAGAGATAATGCCTGTTTAAACTGCTGTGGAGCTCGCACTCTTACGAAACCTTATGGTTGCCATTATTTTATACTGGCTAAGTGGCACATTTGCTGTTTACCCAGTGTAAAATAAGAAAAGAAGACTTTTAAGTAAAAAAAAATACAAGTGTGTGTGTGTGTGTGTCTTCAGTGCGTGAGTGTATGCCTGCATTCGAGTGTAAGTGAAATCGATCGAGCAGTTATCTTACACTGGCTCACCAGCACTTTTGCTGTTTAGCCAGTGTAAGATAAGAAATTTAAGAAAAAAATATAGAAGTCTGTGTGTCTGTAAGCCTGAGTGTGTGAGTGTATTTCCTGCATGAGAGTAGAGTGAGATCGATCGAGCAGTTATTTTACATTCACTAAGCAACAGTTTTGTTGTTTAGTGAGTATAAAAGTGAAATAAGAAAGATAAGTATGTGTGTGTGTGTGTGTGTGTGTGTGTGTGTGTGTGTGTGTGTGTGTGTGTGTGTGTGTGTGTGTGTGTGTGTGTTTGTTTCTGTCTGTGTGTCTGAGTGCATGCATGCTTGCCTGAATGAGATCTAAAGTGTGTTATGTATGCTTGGGAAGGCTGAGAGCGATCTATCAGTGGCAGAAGCAGCAGCAGTTCAAAGAGGTTTGCACACTGCTCCACCTCTTTGTTCAAGATATCTGAAAAAAGGCTGAAATTGTATTTATTTTTTCCTGAGGAACATTGAGGGCATAGCCTTTCTGAGCCCCCCCCCCCCCCCCCCACACACACACACACATACAGACACTTTATCCATGACAAGATGGTGAAACTTTCTCTGAAATAATTAAAGAAAGCTGGATGCATTACTACAAGTATGTACTAGCAGAAGCTTGGAGCTTAGATCCGCAAGAAATAAGTGTAACTGTTTCACATTTCAGAAATAGTATATAGCTTCTTTTACTTCCTATTGCCCAGGCCAGCTAATACTAACTGTACAAGTGTTTTCCTACAAATGTTCTGTATGTTTACAGTTCTAGTCTGTACTTAGTCCAGTATGCACATAAAGCTGAATGTAAAACTCTTGCTAATAAAATTTGGAATAGATTTCTCCCACATTGGTTTGATATCTTTCAGATGTGTTTAACTTGGCTTGATGGAACATATTTCATTACAACAGAGTGATGCTACCCAAGCTGTGGTGGTACAGAGGTTAGGGTTGTCACCTCACAGCCTGAGGTTCTCGGGTTTAATTCTCAGCTGGGTTGCATAATGTGCAGAGTCTTCATGTCCTCCCTGCAGTCCTTCCTCCTACATTCCAAAGCCATGCAGTACATGGACTGGACACACTAAACTGGCCATAGGTGAGAGTGCGTGTGTGAGTGAGTGGTGTGTATGAACTACAATGGCAGGGCTAGCTTGACTCGAGATGTTTGTCACTGAGGAAGTGACACCCCAACCCCATGTGCACTGTGGAATGTATGTTAAAATGGAATGATGTTGTTTTCTGAGTTTTGAATAGCATTAGTTTAAGTCTTATTGGGGTTAACTATGAGTTGGTTGTTACAGAGATATTGTTTTACATCTGTGAAGGATTTCTGTGTTTTGTGGAGGAGCTCTGGGAGGGATGGTGCTGTGCAGATCTGTGAGGATTCATCTACGTATTGTATGATTGTTGCTGAGTCAGTGGTGGAAATGAGTTTGTTGGTAAAAAATGGTAAAAAGTAGTGGTCTAAGTACTAAACCTTGTGGGACACCAACTAAGACAGGGAGCAGAGGTGAGATTTCATTTTGCCATTTTACTGCTTGTTGTCTGGCTGACAGGTAGCTGCAGAACCATGAGATGGATGGTAGGGAGAGGTTCAGGGAGGCTAGTTCATTGAGAAGTTTTTGATGTGAGACAGTGTTAAAGGCCTTTGACATTTCTAGGAAAATAGATGCTATACATATTGATTGTTTCTGAGCAGGTTTACTATGTCTGTGAAGCTTATAAGGGTGGTAGTGGTGTGATGTTTTGGATGAAAGCCACGCTGTGAGCTAGAGACCAGATTGTTTTTTATTGGATAAAGCAGGAGTTGGAAGTGAATACATTTTTCACGAATTTTGACAAAGGGGAGGAGAATAGCTATTGGCCTATAGTTTGATACCTCTATGGATGTGCCTCCTTTATGTAGGGGATAATGTGTGAGATTTTCCAAAGTTTAGGGACATATTCTTCTGAGACGGAGCAGTTAATTACCATGGAAACTGGATATGTGATTGCATCTGCTAATTTAATTGAGAGTTGGTCTACTGCAAGACAAGGTTTTAGTTTGTTGGATAGTTTGTGTATGAAGTTGGTTTGTACCAGATTTAAGGAGAAAGAATTAGTTTGGGGTGTTGAATAGGGTGGTAATGTGGGGAGTTAATGTGGTACTGTTGTTGTCTTTTACCAGTGAAAGTATAGAGTTTATAAAGTGTAACTTAAACTGGGTTGCTATGTTCTTGGTGGTGCTTTTGGTGGGTGCGAGCTGATGTAGTGCCGTGTACAATTTTTAAGAGTAGTTTTATGGCACTCTAGAAATTTTGGGGATTATTAAGATGCCTTAGTTGAAGTGATGTATAGTAGGCTTTTTTGTCTTGTTTTATCTGCTTTATGTCTGAGTTTCTTAGGTGACAATAGTTTAGTAGGGTTCTTTTGTTTTTGGTGATTTAACAGAGATTTCAGGCCTCATCTGTTTGTTTTGTGAGTAGCTTAGTATCTTTTGTTAGCCAAGGGACTGGTTTTGCTTTTACCCAAATACATCTCAGAGGAACCAGGCTGTTGAGGATATCTAGAAATGTATTGTTGAAGTATTGGAATGTTTTATCTACTTCTAGGTGTTTTAGAGGTGACCAGATGCATTGTTTTAGGATAGATTTGAAGGTATTGGTGAAGAAATTTTGTTTGCTTTGGATATGTTTATATATGCTGTACTTTATATGGCCTGCTTTATGCCTGAGATGATAGGTGGGCATATGGTCGCTAAGGGAGTCTGGTAGACAGCTGTTGACAAAGGGATGGTCTATTTGTTAGGTCCAGTGAAGCATGGATTGGTTGTTACTGTGTTTGTCAATTCTTGTAAGAGAAGATATTATCTGGGAGAAGCCAAAGAGGTTAATGTAGTTTGTTGAGTTATCAAAGATGCAAGTAGTCCAGTCAAGATTAAAATATCCTAATATCAGAGTTTCTTGGTTGAATGTAGAGGCTGTCCAACTGAGAAGATTTACTATTGGGGTAGCGGTATTTCCGGAGGTGATATAGGTTGCTATAACAATAATACTTTGTTGCTGTTTATTTATAATATATAAATAAATGGAGCTATACCTCTCCACCTCTTGAAGCAAGAAATCCCACACAAAAGCATATAAGAATGAGACCCAAAAATAAGGACTCATTTTAAATGCTCTTCTTATAAACTTAGAAAGTTGTTAGAATAACTGTATTTATGTTAGCATGCATTTTCTGAAAGATATGAAATCTGAAGCTCAAATGTATGTCTGTGTTCAGTGACTTCAATCCTCAGTCATTTTCCTGAAACCACAAATTTTATGAGGAACAGACCAATAAATAATATGCAGAAATCTGGATATTCTGTGAAAATCTTGACAGTTGAGCGATATGAAAGGAGTACAAAGGCTCAAATATGGAAAGACATTTGAAATACTCTTATAGCAAAGTTGCTTGAATAACAGGATTTATGTTAGTATGCATTTTCTGAACCATTAATCTGTTTTTGTGTGTGGGGGTGTAAGATCGTTCTAGCAGTGGCAGCAGTTAAGAGGTACCTCTTGATCTCTTAGCTCAGATCTGTATACAGGCTAAAATAATGCCCAAAAATAGGATAAAACTAAATATTGATTGTATAAAATTTGCAAAGTTTAGTGAATAACAGGATTTGTTTTAGCATACATTTTATGAAGGAAGTAAAAGTCTTAAACTGAACTGTATGTTATTACTTTGACTTCATTCCTCATTGACTGGAATGAACCACATAATACAAGTAATGTACAACCACACATAGTACAAGTAATGTACCCCCCCCCCAAAAAAATGAATTAGACATCTGGATATTTTTTGAAAATGTTATATTCTGGATTTATAATACTTCCTCCAACACCATTTAAATATACTACATCATAGGTTCATAGGAGGTTACTAGGCTAGCGGCCCTAAAGCCTTACAAGCCTGGCCATGGTAATCCCAAGTATCCCCATTTTCTCTTTTCTGGGTAGTTCGCAAAATGAAGTTATGAACAGAGCAGGTCTGTGATCAACAATGGATACCCCTGTCCAGGAGGGACATGGGTGCCACCCCAGGGGTGCATTTGCGGGCTCCCATCCAATTATGTAGGTTGCGTCTGAATAGGGAGAGTGAAGAGCTCTTTTTTACATGAACAGGGAGTCTATTCCAAAGAAGCACCAATCTCAGAGAGACTTAACTGTCTCTCCAACATGATCTGCTAATGTCACAAGCTAAGTTGAGATCACTAGAGTGAGTAACTCTTGAGCCATTTGACTTGCGGATGGGCAGGATTTCCATTAGGGCAGGGTTGGAGATTGCCATATAGGCCAGGTACACGTCACCTGTCAGCAGCCTATATGATACAGAATAAAGTGGCCGGGGTTTCAGCCTGTCCACATGGGTCATGGTTTGGAGTCCGTGTATTTTCTTAGGTAGAATCATCTGATGTCTCTCCAGCTGCTGCAGGTGTCTGATGAGGTATATGCAAAAGGATGCATTACACTCTTTTAGTGGTCTGATGAGAGTCGAGTGCAATGGAGTTCTAACAGACCAGGGATGAATTTCTGATATCCTGTCCACTGGTCTATTTTATGCTTGAATATGGTCAGTGAAAGACTCTGCTGCAAAATTTTGGAAAAAGGGAATTCTAAGACACATAATTGTCCCACTAACATTCCCTCTTTATGTTTCAAGCAAGGTTTAAGTCCCTGAATCAGGAAGTTCTAATGCTATTTTTTTTTCTTGATATGTAAGAGGATCAGAGTGTTATCCTAGGTTGCCTTTTTTATGCCATCATAGATCAGGGGACAGAGTACAGGAATAGGGCTTTGAAGAGATCCACATAGGGCAGCTAGTTAATGACCTGTAGTCTTTTTGTGAAGAACCACTGCGGGTGTTCTACTTGTTGCATGTGCCTGGTTAGCTATGTACTGAAGAGGACCATTATGCTCAATTACACTCAATGATGAGGTCTGAGGAGGGGTAAGTACAGTTAAACAATGACCTCCTTGGGCCTATGTGTCATACCCTTGATTATAAGATTAGTGACATAGGAGTAATTTCCCTATTTCCTTAGACACGTGGCTCAAAAGCCAGGGTACTGTATACATATGTCCACAAATCACTGACTACTGGCTCTAGTCTTAGGGGTGTGTTATCAATGATCTTATTTCCTGGGGCACCCTTTTTCCCGAAAGTGTGCTATAATCCATTTCTTGACATGGAATTTAGACATTGTCTATGGCAATAGTTATTTGTCTGCATGAGCCCATCTTGGAGCATATTAATATCTTGTTGGGATTTTATGACTGCTTCCTGTTTCCAATTAGCTGCAAACTTTGGTCAACCGTACTCCATTGATGTTGCTCGACTTCAGAGAAGTACATGCCAAAAATAAAGAACCCAGCACTGTGCCCTGAGGGACTCCAATACTGTATCACTATAAAACAGGAACAGTGGTTAAGTAGCAGCTTGTGAAGTCCAAAAAAGCAGCAAAAAACAAACCGATACAACTAAAACATTTATAGTATTCGGACTACTATTTATAGGAAAGCTGTACATACAAATAAATACCTCCACTATACTAGTATGCACTCTCCCCATGTTTTCAAGAGAATAGTTAAGAGCCAGTATAGACGTGTTTGCAAACTTAATACTGACAATGAAAAATGTACACAACAACTGGATGCTGTTATTGACGAATTTACTGAAAGTGGATATGATAGGAAATTTCTGGTTGATTTGAAAAAAAAAGAAGTTCTTGAGAATAAGGATGTTAGATACCCCCTTACTTTAGTGAGCGATGCACTAATAATTAAATACAACCTGACTTGGATCCTGCAAATATATTACTCTATCTTACTTCATTTAGTAGGTGTAGTGATGGTGTTAAGGATATAATTAACAACAATTGGGGCATTCTGAGAAGTTGTACTGAATTACAGGGTCTTATTCCTAAAAAAGCTAGATTTGCCTATCGGAATTGTGAGAGCTTAAAACAAAAACTTTGCTATAAAGATCTAAAGTGTATGAATATGAACCAGCTCATAACAAAGAAGGGAACTGTCCCCTGTCATAATTGCAGTTGTTGTGCATTCATTAACAGTGATGTTATATTTACACATCCCAGCAGTGGTGAAATGTACCATATTAAATGCTTTGCAACATGTAATACTTGTTATATTGTCTATCTTGCAACATGTCGGACCTGTGCAACCTTCTATGTAGGAAAATCTACTAGACAGCTCAGAGATAGGACTGTAGAACACAGGTCTGACATAAAAAAAAATAAAAAAAATAAGTAACTTAACAAACTCACTAGCCAAACATATTAGAGAGAATGGTCCAACAGATAGCTTTACCTTTAGAGTGCTAACTGTGCTTCAGAAAACAATCAGGGGAGGTGATATTAATAATAAATTGGAGTTGAAAGAATACGAATGGATTACACTTTTGCAAGCAGATGTTTTGCCTGGTGTCAACAAAATGATTCCACTCAAACCAGTCCTGAAAGAAAGGATGTTATGTTTAAGGTAGAACAGCTTTTTTTGTTCTACCTTTAATAAATTAATTTTTAATTGTTCATTTATATGTTTAATTGGAAATTTGCTTTTATTGGCTGTGTTTTATTGAATGATTGCTATTTGATTGGTATTTAAGTAACTCAATGAGTTTGCTTTTTATCTTGCACTGAAGAAGGGTTGTTGTACCTGAAAGCTTTGCTCTACCAATAAATGTTTTAGTCGTATCAGTTTGTTTTTTACTGCTTCTTTGGACTCCAATACTGACCAGCTTCTTTGTAGAAGTGGATTCCTCCATCCTAACTTTCTGGGTCCAATAGGTTCATAGCTGTATACTAGGCTAACAAACAATAAGGCCCTTATAAGCCTTGCAGTGCTACCAAAATGTGGCACACAAATTTGATTTATATAGGTGGTGATTTACTGACTGCCTCTGTCCATCACAGACGTAGGAGCCAAATCATTCTTTCCATGGCTTTGCAAATAAGACTACTCAGACTAATGAGCCTGTAGTTTTCAGGAGCTGTTGAGACTCATCCCTTAGGAGGAGGGGGGGGGGGGTGACACAATGCCTGTTTTAAAACTGTAGTGAAATAATGACTCTTGGGGTCTTGACAAGTCATATCTAAACTATTCAGGAGGTATCCTGTTGGGGCCCATTGAGGCTGTGTTCTTGGCATAAGTGAGTGCAGTCAGTGTGTGCTCCCTATTTATAATTGGAGGAGGTAATGTTTGAGGGTATTTTTGGAGGAGATTGTTAGTGGAGAGGGGAGTAAATCTGAAACTGAATTTTCTTGCTAACAATAATGCTATATTGCCAGGCTCAGTGAATGTGGCACCATTAACCCCAAGTTCAGGACATTGCTGAGTGCTGTTCTTGAGGTTTTCTGACATAGCTTTAAAAGTCATCATAGTTATATTTAACTGGGAGGCTATCTTAGTCTCACAGCTGGCTTTTCTTTAACCTAATTAGCAGTCTTAGTTGCCTACATAATATGATGAGTGAGTGTCTGTCTTTATGGGAACCACTCTTCCCGAATGTTGCTATAAATTTTTCCTTTTTTTAGTCATAGAGTTTCCACTGTGTTATTCCTTCAACCACTTGCATTAGAGGCACATATAATATATGCAAATTACCCCTAAGAACATCAGGTTTTTCAGCTATGTAATGATTCTGAATGCCCATGACTTTTTTCTTTTTAAGTCATTTAATGGACAAATTAATGGCCTATAAAGCCTAAACCCATTAGCTGTGGACATGCATGTTTCAGCCTTGTTATGGCCTCATCAGCACAGCTGATTCATATATCCCATGTGCCTCTAATGCAAGAGGTTTAAGGAATCACACAGTGGAAATTCAGGCTTGGCTAGATTTTTCTTGCAGTTTTTAATGATTTTTTTTTCTGTGTAACCTTTTTAGTCATTTTTTTTATCATGTTTTATTTAAGATGCCAAGATGGTGAGTTGTTTTGATAGGTAGTCAAAGGCTTACTTCTGGTAGCTAAATCAGCATCTATGCATCCATTGCTATGGCTGTACAGAATCTCTGACAGCAGTTCAGCTTAGGCTGCTGTGTTCTCTAGGTTTGGAGGGATATGGAATTGTGACCGTATCACATAATAAAAGGTAATTTACTTAGAAAATTTCCTAAGTGTTACAGTTTTATTAGGATTATGGAGTTAATTTTGATTTTGTAGGAGACAGCTTTATGGCTGGACATTACCATGAAAGATGAGACATTGGGGATGGTGCAGCCTTCTCCCTTATTAGTCAACAGAAGATACAGTATGTTGGATCCTCTAATGAGCATATTCGCTATTTGTTCAAAGGTGTTTGTATTTACGAAGTCCAGAAATGTCTGTGCCTGTAGATTTCCCAGTCTACAGAGAGGCAATTAAAGTCTCCCAATAGTAGGGCATTAGGCTGTATATTAAGTATCTGCAGTAGGTCCAAGTATGCATCGTGAGCTTCTTGGGACATGGAGGGTGACCTGTTGCCGGCTAGGATATGGTAACATATTTTTTCTATGGTTATCAACACATGTATGAACTTTGGCACATCATCCTGTTAGACTTCACTAGGATAACTACTCCTTTAACCCTTGTATGTAAAGCTGCTAGTCTAAAAGTCTGGAAAGTACCAAAACCTTGCACTGCTGGGCTACTCTCTGCCACTTTATAAACATGACCCTGTAATTGCACAGATGTCTATATTCTCAAGTGTGACAACTGTATTTTTTTTGTTCAGGGTCTTGCTACTGAGCATTAACACCATGAGGTTCAACTGAGTTGACTGTGCTGTATCAGTAGGTTTGGCATTGGCTAAAGAGGCACAGTGGGTGAAATTTTAGCCAGTATTCCAAAGCCTAGAATAGAGAGGTGCAGACCATCCTCGGCAAATCAACGTGATCCGTTAACCATGTCATCCCATTCTGACAAATATAGGATCTCCTTAGAATGACACCAGAAAGACAGGGAATTGTGAAAAAAAATTTTTGTTCATATTGCGGCATCATCCTTGGTGATGGTAATATGCTGCTTGGCTATTGATCTATGTGGCATTCCTGTCATAATTCGTAGCCCTTACATTCTGCAACTCAAATATCCTGAGATGGACCAAACAAGTATAAGGTGAGCATGAAAAACAGATTTTTTTTCACTTGGATAAGAACGATCCAGTATGCTTTTCCACCCTTTACACTAATTTCCAGGATCATGTAGAGACTCCCTTTTGGCCCAGGCAAAAGTGGTTCTCCCTTCTACTGGCAATAGCCAAGAAAAATCGCCACAAGGTTATTGACAGACTATATCTATTCATACAGAGGACAAGGTGTGTTTGATACATCTCAACACCAAACAACGACAGCTAACTTCCAGGATGATAGAATTCAAATATGTTTTCTGAGGATATGCAACAGGTATTAAGGGAGGATGGAAAACATGCCTCCTTGAGATCTTAATTTTGACTTGGATAAATTAACTTTTGCTCCTTTTGAACCTGCTTATATGGCTGCATTGCAAGAAGAGTTACCCGAGTTTCAAGCTCTTATGGTAGGTCAATCTTATTTCATTTTCTACAAAGACTGCATTTTCTTAAGGACATTTCCTTCATTTATGCATAAAGTGGTGTCTGAGTTTACTTTGAGACAAGCTATCTATCTCCACTGTCTTCTTTATAGAATTTAAAAATGACAGAGAGAGAGAATATTCCATAATGTGGATAGATAACTTAGGTATTGTCCTGACACTACTAAATGTTTTAGGAACTCTCATCAGTTGTTCATTTCTTGTGAAAGTAAGAAGAAAGGACAAACTGTGTCCAAGCAGATTACTTACAAATGGTTGTTTCATGCTATTACGTTTTGTTATACCCACTGCAACAAGTCAGTTCCAGGCATGGCCAAGGCTCTTTCTACCAGGGCATTGGCTTCATCTGTGGCTTTCTATAAAGGATTGGATACTAGATGTAGTCTCGAAGCAACAACTTGGTCCTCTCTACATAACTTTATAAAGCACTACAAACAAGATTCTATCTAAGTCTAGGACTGGCTTTGCTAGGACCATTTTCCAGGGACTCCTGTAACCTTCCCCTTCCACCTCCCAGATGTCTTAAGCTATAGTGGGCTACTTGTATAGCTAAGAGAAATGCAACAATGAGGACCAAAGTACAGTTGTTTAAGTAATTTCACCATAACAGTAGATGTTTGAAGAAGCACTGCTGCAATAGCCACAATGTCCTTCCACTCCCCTTAATTTTATATATTTATGTTGCCAAGGTGATGACTTCTAACTTTAATTTCCTAACATTCACCTTGTAAAGGCTTTTGAGAAGGGTTTGGTGCCCAAACTACTCTTCATCTTTCATCTCAGCTCATATTAAATAACAGTTTGAGTGTGTGGAGGATGACCTTAAAGGTCTTGACACTGGGCAGCTATTATATTCATATAGCTAAGGCTAACACAGCAGTGATCATTTGAACATCTACTGTTATGGTATTGCTGGAACCTGTGCTCTGAGAGACTGCCTTACAGATTATCTGCAAATATACAGAGTTGAGTATATTTTTTTTGGTTATAGAGTTTGTTAATTGTTGCTTAGATCTCTGTTGAAACTGTTGTCTCATTGTTCTGAGTGACTGATCAGCAAATATACAGAGCTGAGAATATTTTTTTTGGTTTGAAAGTTTGTACTGTTACTTGTTGCTTAGATCTCTGTTGAAACTGTTTTGTCCCACTCACCCTCCTTATTTTTGGTTTGTAGTTGAAATTTGGTGGCTTTTGCAGTTGCCCGCCCCACTGTAGATTTGATCTGGGGCACTCCCCCAAGTCCCATCTCTTTACCATATTCTACCTAATAAACTCTTTCTGCACTTGCTTTTAGTCCTTTTTAATTTAATTGCATTTTTAAACTGTGTTTGGTCTAATATTGCTGGATACTCAAGTGTGCTAGCTTGCACTGCATGTGAATTGTTTTTGCTACTGTTTTTGCTACTTTCTGTAAAAAAAAAAAAAAAAAACTGTAAGCCTATTTCCTACCTTTCCTGTAACTAGTGTTCCAGATACAGATTTGCTGTATCCAGGACTGTATGTAAGCTTCTGAGCCCCCCAAGCCTTTCTGTGTTGGAGGGAAGCCTTCTAGCTTATCAGTGGGAGTGATAAGCACTAGGTAAGCTGTCTACCACATAAGGAGTGGTTTTGGCCCAGAAATTGTAGTTATTGGCCGTTTGGGCAATCTTTCATCTCTCTCAACTTTCTGATTTGAAAGCCTGCATTTGCACTTGTTTCTGTCCTTTAACTCGTCTAGTGCAGATACAGATTCTTAGTTTTAGCACTTAAATTTGCTTGTTCATGCTCAGCACTTGTTCAGAACTTGTAAGCACTAAATAAGCTACTAATTACTACAGCACTCTATCTTCCTCATTACCTAGAGGAAAATAGTTTTTATACTTACTTTTCTCACTTCCTTAGAGAAAAACAGCTCTTGCATTCACTTCCCTCACTTATCTAGAGAAAAAATAGTTTTTTATTCAGGCATGTCCAAGGGTCAGCTCCCAGTGTTCTCTCCTGTCTATCTGATGAATCTGGGCTTCTTGAGGCAATGTAGAAATTGCCTCATGTACACAGACAATCCTCTCCTCCTACCAACCAACACTACAACCTGTGAAAGATGCACTTATCTAGCCAAACTGGAGGTAAAGCTCTCTCCAACCAAGACTGAACTTGACAGTCATGAGGAGAAAGTAAACATTTGCGCCATACCACACTCATCACATTGCTCACTAAATCTGCACCACCAAAATCCACACACAGTAACACAAAAACATTCGCAGAGGCTCTCAATAATAATCTGTCTAAGCAACAGAGACCACCAAAGCAGAAACGCAAGCAACCTCCATCCCCCAACACAACCCAAATGACACATAGCCCACAGACTCAGTGTGCCACTCAATCACAGCCAATAAGGCAAAACAACGTACCCAACACACTAGTCATAGGTGACTCTATAGTCAGGCACACTGATGTCCCACTCACCAGGCTAGACAAGGCAAAGGTTACTGTCAGCTGCCTGTCAGGTGCCAGGATCCGCCACATAACCCATGCACTCAGGTTACTCCACAACAAGTACAAATATGACTCTGTCATTGTCCATGTTGGTGTGAATGACCTGAGACGTACCTCCCTGGACTACATGAAAAGAGAAATGGAAGAACTCTCTGATCTTGTAGCCCAGGCAGGTATGACCCTAGCCCTGAGTAGCATTCTGCCATCGCCCAGAATGATACCACAGTACAAGGACAAAATGATTGACTTCAACAATTGGCTAAGCTTCTGGTGTCATTCTAAGGGGATCCAGTATCTGTCTGCTTGGGATGACATGGTCGACAGACCACGATGCTTTGCCACAGATGGCCTGCACCTGTCACCCCTGGGATTTTGGATACTGGCTAAGGCTCTTGCTGCCCCTATAGTGCCTTTTTTAGTCAGGGTTCAAATAACAAATTCACCACCATAACAGGAACAGGCAAGCAAAAACTGAGGGTAATGCTACTCAATGCTAGAAGTCTAAATCTCAAAATGCACTCACTCGAGGCACTCCTTAAAATGGAGAAAATCGATATCTGTGCAGTGACTGAGACCTGGTTCAAGGCTCCAGAGAGCACCCCTGCACTACCAGGCTATAACTCATACCACACTTTTCAGCCACGTAACCTGGACTGAAACACCAAAGGCAGAGGTGTGTCCATATTCATTAAGGATATCCACACCTCCAGGCTTGTTGCTCAACATAATGCATCCAAGGTTATCCAAGTGCAACTAACTCTGGGCAAAGCTGCAATCCAAATTGTAGCTTGCTACAGATCCCCCACCATGCCCCAGGATTCCCACTCCTCTTTTCTTGATGTACTGGAAAATATTAGGGTTCAACCAAACACCCTTATAATGGGTGACTTCAACTACCCCACCATTAACTGGGAAAACTACTCGAGTACCAACTCCTTAGCTCAACGTTTTCTGGAATTCATAAACTCCAATGCCCTAGATCAACTTATCCACATCCCCACCAGGGGCAACAATATCCTAGACCTAGTCATTGCCAACATGAGTGACTGGTGTTCCACACCTGAAGTCAACTCCTCATTGGTCCGATCCGACCATAAGCTTATCACCCTTGATATCCACATCCCGCCTCCACCCCCCATTAAGGAAACCACAGTAAAAAATTTCTCCAAAGCCAACTTCATGCTTCTTAAGACAGAAGTGGTGAACTTCATGACATCCATGCAGATGGACAATACAGTTACAACTGCTGAATCCTACACAAATGCACTCTATAAGCACTTACATGAGTGCATGGATCGTGCTCTCCCAAACAGAACCAAGACGCTATTCTCCAACAAAAGGAAGCCAATCTGGTGGTCCCCTGCCATAAACAAACTGTACTACAGAAGGAAGAAACTGTTGCAAAAGAGAGTAAAATCCCATGAGTGGAGGGGCTCCCTGGTCAGCCTCAGTAAGAAGCTGAGATCCCTTATAAGATCCTGCAAAGCTAGCTATGAAAACAAAATTGCCACTAAATCCAAGGACAATCACAAAGTATTTTATAGCTATGTCAAGAATCTAGATGGCAACACCCAGATATGCTCTGAGTTACAGCACAAAGGCATGAAAATTACAGAACCAACTGATATTGCCGACATCCTGGCAGATCTGTTCAGTGCTAACTTTACCCCCCCTCTCACCCCCTAAAGGGCCCATATCTATACAGGAAGAATGCAGAGTCCCTGTAATCACAACTATGCAGGTAAAAACTGCACTCTCTAAAGCCAAAAACAACAGCAACCATGGGACAGGAAAACATCCCAGGCTGCGTTTTACATGAACTTCAGAACGAACTGGCTCCCCACTTAAGCACCATGTTCAATAATAGCCTTGCATCAGGCTTTGTGCCCACTGAATGGTGCACAGCAACAGTTATCCCACTCTACAAAGGGGGAGCCACCACTGATCCCAGGAACTATTGACCTATTAGCCTGACAAGCCTGGTCTGCAAAGCCATGGAAAGTATCATCATGGAACTCATAAACAAAGACATTGGTAACCTCCAAACTCTGGATCCCACCCAGTTTGGGTTTGTGAAAGGCAGATCATGCCTCCTGAACCTGATTGACTTCTTTGAGGCAGTCATCAAAGCCGTGGATGAGGGTAAGGTGATTCACACAGCCTATCTTGACCTCGCCAAGGCTTTCGACACCATCCCCCATTCTGGAATTATAGCTAAACTCACTAAACTAGGTATAAATTCTTACATCACAAGATGGGTTGCCAATTGGCTCACTGACAGAACCCACACTGTAAAAGTTGCAGACTCCAAATCTGACCTCAAAGCAGTGACAACTGGTGTACCACAGGGTTCAGTCCTGAGACCTCTCCTGTTTGGTATCTATTTGTCTGAAGTACAGGCCAACACAGAAGGCCTCTGGCTAATGAAGTTCGCAGATGACTGCAAATTAGGAGCCATAGTCAAGTCCCCAAATGATGTGGACATCCTACAGAAGGGCCTCACTGAGACAGATGCCTGGTGTCAGAGCCATGGCCTCAAGCTCAATGCCAAAAAGTGCAGTGTCATCCCCTTTGGTAAAAACTCTGTACCCATGAACTACCACATAGGCAGCAATCTACTTAACACCGAATGCGTGATAAGAGACCTTGGGACCCAGGTGAAAAGTAGTTTCTCCTTTGATAGTCACATCGCCACAGTAGTCAGGAAAACCTTCTACATGGCACACCTCATCATAAAAGGGTTCTCATCCAGGAAAAAAGAGGTCATTGTTCCCCTCTACTCGTCACTCATTAGACCCATTATAGAGTACAATGCCCCTTTTGGAATGTACCTCACAAGACATCTGCAGCAGCTGGAAAGGCCACAGAAGTACCTCACAAAGAGGATTACTGGCCTCAAACAAATGCCCTACACTGACCACCTCAAAAAACTCCAGCTTTACTCCGTAGCATATTGCCTACTTTGAGGTGATCTCTGCCTAACATATAAAGCTATGTCATACCCAGAGCTGTTGGACATGTTACACCTAAAGAAATCCCAATCCCTCCGAGCTACACGCTCTAGGGACCTAAACCTTGTCACCACAATAATCAGGACATACTGGAGGGATAGATTCCTGTCCCAGAGACTTCCTATACTCTGGAACAAGCTACCCATCTATGTCAAGCAAAGTTCTTCATTAGCACTCTTCAAGAAAAATCTTGATGAGTGGATGGGAAATAGGAAATACACCCCGGGAATCACGTCTGTGTCTCTGCTTGGCAGTGGCACAGGAAAATAACTTTCTTGCTGGCTAGGCTTACATAGGCCCTTGGGCCGATAGCCTAGTACCTACCTATGAACCTATGAACCTACACACGAGCAGTGAAAATAGTGAGAGTAGATGGGCCTCATGCTACATCAGGTTAGCATGAAATCAGTCCTCCTTTATCTCACAATTGTCTGATGCTGCATTTGTTCAGTATTTGTTCAGTCATTACTTTGTTGGAATGCACATACCAGCAATTAGGAGGAAGAGTGTTCCTGTCATGCAGTGAGCTCCATGTGTAGCTGTATGCAAAGGGCCATACGTGGGCACACACATTTATGTATCAGCTGTTGATTTTATTTCTTTATTGAACTCGTACACAACCCTTTTCAGCCATGACACAGTCTACCAGGGCAGGTAGGACAACTAGACATTTATACAAAGAAATAAAATATACACAGAAATGACAGTGAGACATCAGTGTCAAACATTTGTAATATATACAAATGCTGGTTTAAAGAACAGTGTCGGGGGGATTTGTGTATAGCACTGCTTACATGAATAAGAGTTACTGACAGTATTTTGCACTGCAGTAGAACTGAATGGAATTAGTAATGTAAAGGGCAATTAACTAAGAAAGATATGCTGCAGATGTTATTATGGTACGGTAGAACACTGCTCATCTGGAATCTCTAAGGGAGTTACCACTTTCTTTGGTTCATCATCATCATCAATCCACTTTTCCCATTTTTCACATAGAGCTGGGGTGACATCAAATATTATCCTCTCTCCCTATTCACTGCACTGTCCTACCTTCTTTGACACTCCTGCCTGACTGTTGCAGGTCTTCTCTCATACAACCGTTCCACCTCTGTGCTGGATGGTCTTGTTGTTTCTTGTCTTCTTCCTGTCTGTCCCAAATCTTCAGCAGATTGTCTTCTGCTTTTCTGCACATCCACCTGAACCACCATAATCTGTTCTCTTTGACCTTTTGTACAACAGGAGTTACTTTGGCTTCTGCTCTTAAGTCTCCCTATCGTCACCTGTGCCACAGTGTGCATCCAGTGACCTCTCTCAAGCACTTCATCTCCATCACCTCAGCTTCCTCATCTGCTCTGTCTTTACTGCCCAGGCTTCTGTATCATACAGTAATACCAGTTGCACAACTGCTCTGTACAGCTTACTTTTCAACTTCTTTGGCATTCTTCTGTCACACACTACACTGACATTCTTAGACATTTGGCTGCAGCCTCTCTGATTCTAGCTTTGACCTACTCATTATAATACCATTTTCCCTTAATTGGCATAGCCATACTTGATTACTGTAGGAGGCTGCCATTCTGATTTGAAGTCAGGCCTGGAACACCTACCCACTTACAAAATGTATGAATAAAAATAAATACAAACAAACTGTTACTTAAGTACTAGCATGAAACACTCCCTCAATAACTCCTTCAAGCACCAATTAATTACCACAGTCATAAGTTCATAGGTTTATAGGTAGGTACTAGGCTATCAGCCCAAAGGCTTAAGTAAGCCTAGCCAACAAGGTTCCCTGGTTACGCCACCCAAGAAAGTTATTTCCCTTTGCCCCTGTCGAGCAGACCCACCGAAGTGATCCCCGGGGTGTATTTCCTATTTCCCATCCACTTATCAAGATTTTTCTTGAAGAGTGCTAATGAGGAACTTTGCTTGACATAGATGGGTAGCTTGTTCCAGAGTATGGGAAGTCTCTGAGACAGGAATCTATCCCTCCAGCATGTCCTGTTTATTGTGGTGACAAGGTTTTGGTCCCTAGAGCGTGTAGCTCAGGGGGATTGGGATTTCTTTAGGTGTAGCATGTCCAACAGCTCTGGGTTTGACATAGCTTTATATGTTAGGCAGAGATCACCTCAGAGTAGGCGATATGCTATGGAGTAAAGCTGGAATTTTCTGAGACAGTCAGTGTAGGGCATCTGTTTGAGGCCAGTAATCCTCTTTGTGAGGTACTTCTGTGGCCTTTCCAGCTGCTGCAGATGTCTTGTGAGGTACATTCCAAAAGGGGAGCTGTACTCTATAATGGGTCTAATGAGTGTCGAGTAGAGGGGAACAATGTCCTCTTTTTTCCTAGATGAAGAACCCTTTTGTGATGAGGTGTGCCATGTAGAAGGATTTCCTGACTACTGTGGTGATGTGATCATCAAAGGAGAGACTACTGTCTACCTGGGTCCCCAGGTCTCTTATCACACATTTGGCGTTAAGCAGACTGCCGCCTATGTGGTAGTTCATGGGTACAGAGTTTTTACCAAAGGGGATAACAATGCACTTTTTAGCATTGAGCTTGAGGCCATGGCTCTCACACCAGGCATCTGTCTCAGTGAGGCCCTTCTGTAGGTTGTCCACATCATTTGGGGACTCAACTATGGCTCCTAGTTTGCAGTCATCCGCAAACTTTGTTTTTCAAAGGCATAGTGTGTTAGCCTGTACTTCAGAGAAGTAGATACCAAACAGGAAAGATCCCAGGACTGAACCTTGTGGTACTCCAGTTGTCACTGGTTTGAAGTCAGATTTGGAGTCTGCAACTTGTACAGTGTGGGTTCTGTCAGTCAGTCAATTGGCAACCCATCTTGTGATGTAGGGATTTATACCTAGTTTAATGAGTTTAGCTATAATTCCAGAATGGGGGATGGTGTCAAAAGCCTTGGCAAGGTCAAGATAGGCTGTGTGAACCACCTTACCCTCATCTACAGCTTTGGTGTCTGCCTCAACGAAGTCAATCAGGTTCAGGAGGCATGATCTGCCTTTCACAAACTCGAACTGGGTGGGGTCCAGAGTTTGGAGGTTACCAATGTCTTTGTTTATGAGTTCCTTGATGATAAATTCCATGGCCTTACAGACCAGGCTCGTCAGGCTAATAAGGTGATAGTTCCTGGGATCAGTGGTTGCTCCCCCTTTGTGGAGTGGGATAACTGTTGCTGTGCACCATTCAGTGGGTACAAAGCCTGTTGTGAGAGTATGATTGAACATGGTGCTTAGGTGGGGAGCCAGTTCGTTCTGAAGTTCGTGTAAAACGTAGCATGGGATGTTGTCCATTCTCATAGATGCTGTGTTTTTGGCTTTAGTGAGTGCAGCTTTTACCTGCGTAGTTGTGATTAAAGGGACTCTGCATTCTTCCTGTATAGATATGAGTCCTTTAGTGGGAGAGAGGGGGGTAAAGTTAGCACTGAATCTATCTGCCAGGACATTGGCAATATCAGTTGATTCTGTAATTTTCATGCCGTTTGCTGTAACTCAGAGCAGATCTGGGTGTTGCCATTGAGATTCTTGACATAGCTATAAAATGCTTTGTGGTTGTCCCTAGAATCAGTGGTGATTTTGTTTTTGTAGCTAGCTTTAGAGTATCTTATAAGGGATCTCAGCTTCTTACTGAAGCTGACCAGGGAACTCCTCCACTCATGGGGTTTTACTCTCTTTTGCAACAGTCTCTTCCTTCTGTTGTAGAGTTTCTTTATGGCAGGGAACTACCAGTTTGGCTTCCTTTTTTTGGAGGATAGCATATTTGTTCTGTTTGGGATAGCACGATCCATGCACTTGTGTAAGTGCTTGTAGAGTGCATCTGTGTAGGATTCAGCAGTCGTAACTGTATTGTCCCTCTGCATGGGTGTCATGAAGTTTGCCACTTCTGTCTTAAGAAGCATGAAGTTGGCTTTGGAGAAATTTTTTACAATGATTTCCTTAATGGGGTGTGGGGGCGGGATGTGGATATCTAGGGTGAATAGCTTATGGTCGGATCTGATCAACGAGAAGTTGACTTCAGGTGTGGAACACCGGTCACTCATGTTAGTAATGATTAGGTCTAGGATATTGTTGCCGCTGGTGGGGGTGTGAATAAGTTGATCCAGGGCATTAGAATTTAGGAATTCCAGAAAACGTTGAGTGAAAGAGTTGGTACATGAGTAGTTTTCCCAGTTAATGGTGGGGTAGTTGAAATCACCCATTATTAGGGTGTTTGGTTGAAACCTAATATTTTTCAGTATATCACGAAAAGAGGAGTGGGAATCCTGGGGCATGGTAGAGGATCTGTAGCAAGCTACAATTTGGATTGCAGTTTTTCCCAGAGTTAGTTGCACTTGGATAACCTCGGATGCATTATGCTGAGCAACTAGCGTGGAGGTGTGGATATCCTTGATGAATATGGACACACCTCCACCTTTGGTGTTCCGGTCAAGGTTAGGTGGCTGAAAAGTGTGGTATGAGTTATAGCCTAATAATGCAGGAATGCTCTCTGGATTCTTGAACCAGGTCTCAATCACTGCACAGATATCGATGTTCTCCATTTTAAGGAGTGCCTCGAGGGAGTGCATTTTGAGGTTTAGATGTCTAGCATTAAGTAGCATTACCCTCAGTTTTTGCTTGCCTGTTCCTGTTGTGGTGGTGAATTTCTCATTTGAACCTTGCCTAAAAAAGGTACTATAGGGTCAGCAAGAGCCTTAGCCAGTATCCAGAATCCCAGGGGTGACAGGTGCAGGTCATCTCTGGCAAAGCATCGTGGTCTGTCGACTATGTCGTCCCAGGCAGATAGATACTAAATCCCCTTAGAATGACACCAGAAGCTTAGCAATTGTTGAAGTCAATCATTTTGTCCTTGTACTGCGGTATAGTTCTAGGCAATGGCAGGATACTACTCAGGGCTAGGGTCATACCTGCCTGGGCTACAAGATTGGAGAGCTCTTCCATGTCTCTTTTTATGTAGTCCAGGGAGGTACGGCTCAGGTCATTCACACCAACATGGGCAATGACAGAGTCATATTTGTACTTGTTATGGAGTGACCTGAGTGAGTGTGTTATGTGGCGGATCCTGGCACCTGACAGGCAGCTGACAGAAACCTTCTCCTTGCTTAGCCTGGTGAGTGGGACATCAGTGTGCCTGACTATAGAGTCACCTATGACTAGTGTGTTGGGTACTTTGTTTTGCCTTTGGGGCTGTGGTTGAGTGGCACACTAAGACTGTGGGCTGTGTCATTTGGTTTGTGTTGGGGGGTGGAGGTTGCTTGCTTTTCTGCTTTGGAGGTCTCTGTTGCTTGAGAGGATTATTATTGAGAGTCTCAGTGAATATTTTTGTGTTTCTGTGTGTGGATTTTAATGGTGTAGGTTTAATGGGACTATGTGATGAGTGTGGTGTGGTGCAAGTGTTTACCTTCTCCTCTTGACTGTCAAGTTCAGTCTTGGTTGAAGAGAGCTTTACCTCCAGTTTGGCTAGATAAGCGCATCTCTCTCAGGTTGTGGTGTTGAGTGGTAGGAGGAGAGGGTTGTCTGTGTATATGAGGCAATTGCTACATTGCCCCAAGATGCCAAGATTCATCAGATAGACAGGAGAGAACACTGGGAGCTGACCCTTGGACATGCCTGAATAAAAAACCTATTTTCCTCTAGATAAGTGAGGAAAGTGAGTATAAAAGCTGTTTTTCTCTAAGGAAGTGAGGAAAGTAAGTACAAAAAATGTTTTCCTCTAGGTAAAGGGGAAGGTTGAGTGCTGTAGTAATTTGTAGCTTATTTAGTGCTAACAACAAGTTCTGAACAAGTGCTGAGCATGAATAAGCAAATTCAAGTGCAAAAACTAAGAATATGTACCTGGATCTTGTGGTAGATAGGGTACCTAGTGCTTATCACTCCCACTAATAAGCTAGAATGCTTCCCTCCAACACAGAAAGGCTTGGCGGGCGCAGAAGCTTACAAACAGTCCTGGATACAGCAAATCTGTATCTGGACTAGACTACTTACAGGAAAGGTGGGAAACAAGCGCAAATGCAGGATTTTAAACTAGAAAGTTGAAAGAGATGGAGAAACTACCAAACGGTCAATAAACTACAATTTCTGGGACAGAAACCACTCTTGTGGCAGATAGGCTACCACTCCCACTGATAAGCTAGAAGGCTTCCCTCCAACACAGAAAGGCTTTGGGGGCTCAGAAGCTTATGAACAGTCCTGGTTACACCAATCTGTATCTGGACTAGACTAGTTACAGGAAAGGCAGGAAACAAGCTTAGAATTTTTTTTTTAAGTGGAAAGGGAGACAGGAGAACAGAAGATAATTCAAAATTAAGGACCTATGTGGATTGCCCTTCACAAATGTTCTCTCTGTATTAGGTAGAGTGAGCTAGTGACACTAAGCTTGAATAGAGCTGGGACAGAGCTGAACAGATGGGACTGGTAGGAGTGTCTGAAGTCAAAATATGATCTCACTGTACTCGGTTGAGTGAGCAAATGAGATAGACCCAGGTGAAGTGTTCAAACAGAAATTTACAGGAGGGGCGGGCAGTTCCAAAGCCACCAAGATTAATACAAAAACAAGAACAGGGAGGGCGGGTGAGAACCTAATTGCAGAGACAGAGAGAGACTACAGTATTCTATGAAACAATTAAATAAAAAAATAAATAACTACAGAGAGACACAGACACAATATTCAATGAAACAATTAAATAAACAGAAAAATGAAATGCAGTACAATTGTCAACACAGCAAGTTTGTACTTAACACAGTTAGTAATGCAGTTGATTGTAGGTATTTAGCAGAAGCCAAACAACTCAGGTATTCAGCAGTAATAAATTCAAAGTTATGTGACTCACTTATAAATACAGAGAAACCCTCTAGACTAAGAGTTTAACATTGAATATCAATGAAGTGGAACACAATAGCCCCCACTAATTTCAGAGACAGAGAGAGACCACAGTATTCTATGAAACAATTAAATAAAAAAATAAATAACTACAGAGAGACACAGACACAATAGTCAATGAAAGAATTAAATAGACAGAAAAATGAAATACAGTACAATCTTTAACACTGCAAGTTTGTACTTAACTCAGCTAGTAGTGCAATTGATTGTAGGTATGTAAGTGGTATAAATGTGGATGTTGGTAGGCCCTTGCTTTGTAGCAATTTGTGTTTGTCAAACAATGATCCAGCCAAAGTAACCACGTTGCACTTAAACACTACAGATTTTTGAAAGGTAGATCTTGCCAAATGAACCTGTTGTACTTCTTTTTGGTGCCCACTTAGACAATGGGCACTGCATACCTGGATCTGTGAAAGGCCCTCAATATCATTCCTCATTCCAGTTACATTTGGGTATAAGGATCAACAGAAGTCATTATAAAGCAGAATGTCTGCTAGAACAAATGCACTTGGTGCTTGTCCGTGTACCTCTTTGTTCATTGCTGGCAGTAGCACCGCTCTTGTGTGCCACTTCATGGTAACAAGACTAACATCATAGATCTCCAATTGAATAAGTGTTCTGACAAGTATAAAGTCCCATACCTGGCTTGGCCACATATCAGCTCTGTAGTTCTCACACATGCTGTTTTGAGGCACTACCATTCTTCTTCAACTACACCTATTTCCTCCTCCTCTTGGGGTGGTGTAGCCCTGAGCAGTTCCTTAAACTGTTGTGACTTCTCTCCAGTCAACATCTGTGTCTTCATCCTAGTGTCTGTTGACCTTGGGCCTCTCTCTGACCACTGCCTGCAGCTGATAGTGGTAACCAGTGGTTTATGCTGTGGGCTGACTGTTTTGCTGGGGATGAATTTGCAATCATTGATTATACCCTAGTACCTTTTCCCTACTAGGGGAGGTCTACCAGAATTGCATATTGGCCACTCTTGTATGTGATCTTGTGACTGTCTCTCTTTCTGAACTCTGTGTGGGCTGCTACCAAGTCATTTGCCAGACAGAAGTCTAGAATGGCCTCTCCTTTATTCCTGTTGCCCCACCCATGTGGACCCAGGCAGTCCTCATATCCTGTTCTGTCTGTTGTGATATGTACATTCAAGTCGCCCATTATCAGCACTAATTCATCTTGCCCTGCTTTAACTAGGAGGTCCTGCAACTGCTGTCTGAATGCACTCTTTTCCTCACTATCACAGCCATGCTGTGGGGCATAGGCTGAGATTATGAATACTGCAGTATCATTACACTGGAGTCTGATTGCCATGAGTCTGTCACTAATTCTGATGATATCTCGCATGCCTTTTGAAGCCTTTGTCTCACCATAATTCCCACACCATATCTATCCTGTGCTCCTGTTGAGTAGTAGACTTTAGATCCCAGGCCAAGTGGTTTTGCTGCACTGCCCTTCCATCTTTTCTTCTGGATACATAAGATATCAAGTCTTCTCCTTATCATCATGTCCTCCACTTCCACCTCCATGCTGTGGCCTGTCAGTGAACCTATATTGAGTAGCATTTCTCAATTAATGTCTGGCAGGTTCCATTTGTTTTATGTCCAGCTTTTGCTCAACAGAGCTACACAAGGTAACCCAGATTGGGCAGCTAGACACCCGCCAGCCAGTAGCTTATTGACCCAGGGCCGCTGTACTTTATGGCAAGAGCACAGCCAATAGGGGAACATACACAGTTTGTGGGGTGCATTCAAACCTTACCATGAGCTTAGTTTTTGGAATTAGATGAAAAGTAATAGGAGTAAGCAGTAGCATTGCTATTTAACATGTTTTGTCCTTTGTTTCCACAAAAAACAAGGAAGCATGGTAATATCATAAAATGAAGCGATTTCTTGGAAATATATAGTGAGCAGAGAAGATGTTGGAAATGCACTGTGACTACTAGACACATGACCTAGGGTCATATCATTTATCCCTAACAGTTCTTGGCCAATTGTCAGTTGTGCTTAGAAATTCTCTTGCAAGGTTGTTCCTCATAAATTGATGGTCCTACTGTGGTATTGCAGAAGAAACTGGTTTCCAGTGATGCTTCAAACATTGTTAGCTATGCATTATAGGTGAACAGAATGCCCGAATACACAGCAGTGGCTTGACTTCTTCTAACATGTTCCTGATAAGTCATGTATGTCTGTCTGTGTATTCATCTTCTGGAAGATGAATTTATCACTAAGTGTGCATACCTGGTGGATTACATTGTGTTTTAAACTGTATCTGGAAGCCAGAATGATATTGCTATTTGGTGTGATGCAGGGAGTGGAGAATTGTGAAGACTGTACCTTAGCATACTTCACAGTTGTATATAAATGCCACAATATGCTGTGAACAAGAGTCAGTATAACCCATAATGCCTGCCTTCCATTTGGTGATGTACTTTGTGACTTACATAAGCAGTCTGTATGGTACACATGTAAGGGAACCAGTAATTGATAGTCAGATGGTACAACATGGCACTGATAACTGTGATCTCTATTAATGCCATTATGTTGAACTGCAAGATTTTCTCAAGTAACAAGATGGTGCTATGGCCTCACATCTCCCTGTGCTGAATGTGCCTAAGTTTTCCTGGCCAGTGGAATAGAGATTGCAGAAAAATGGATCTACACTTGTTTTGAGCTACTTTATGGTGTCCTGTCCATGCCCAGAAGTAACTGTTTTGTGACACATGCACCTTCTGAATATTACTGTGTATCTTCAGTTTAAAAACTGGTTTCCTCTGTGATACTTCTCATATCTCATCTGATGCTATTGTTAAGATTTTTGTGAATATGCTAAGCCACTGTATCTGAATTAGGGTTCCCATGCATATGCATCACACCTCCTTTTTCACCTTCTGTTGCTGAACAGTCAGTTAAAGTTATTCACTGAGCAGTCACAATGTCTGCTTAATGAACTTATCACCTCAGCATGGTACCTGCTAGCTCATCTTGCCCCTTGCTATACTGAAAGCCAGAGCCATTGTTATTCATCAGGCTTCACAAGTTATGCACTTGTAGATGCTAAGATACCTGAAAGGTGTCTTATCTGCATAATTAATCTGCCTTTAACTTTGGAGAAACTCTTTATAATCTTTGTCTTTATGCAGTGCTGTTGCCATGGGCTGTTTGCACATTTGCTGGCTTGCCTGTACTTTGATGTTGCAGCTCAGCTGTTTAAAACTAAAACGTTGCCCTTTGCACCCTTTTCTTTTTCTGATGCCATAGCCCATCCCTGCAGTACATATGAGTTGATGTTTGAGTGTAATCCTACTAAGTGTTGTCAAATGGGCTGTGAGAGCTCAGTGGTTCAATCTTTGGAATAGTGTTAATTTATTTATTTATTTTGTGATGACAGTGCCCTGGCCCAGCAATCAAGGAGCCTCATTCCTCACCACTAACACCAGGGAGGTCATCTCATAGAAGAGAAAAGGATAACCAATACACACAGTAAAGTACAATTTCTCTTAAGTGCACACAGAGATCACAGTTAGCCTGGGGCTGGCTGCTCCCTTGCTCACCAGGTCCCCAGTAAGACTCCCCACTGGCACAGCTATAGGGTCCAGGTCTCAGCCTAACTGGGCAAGCTAAAACCTCCAGTACCCTCTCTGTCCAACCAGTGCTTCATGCCCCTGCCAAGTAGCTGACACAACACACATACACACATACACACACACTTTGAGATAAGTATTTATACAACTTCACAGACACTCCTGGGAAAGGCTCTCACAGATTCTCCAGCTGTGCCCCTTTACCCAGACTATATGGTAGTAATTACTGCCACCAACCAGTTAATAATATCAGCTACTAAAAGGCCCTTAAAAGGGTGTCCAATTATTACTGTGCAATATTAATATCCAATAGTAGCATGACTAACAGTCAAGGCTTACTTTAGAGTGGTCTATTACAATAACCTCTATAAATATGCAATGTACACTAGAGCTTATCTCTACACAAATCAGCCACCGGTAGAAGGTTTTAAAAATATTTAATAATAAATAATTAAAACACAAGAAAAAACTACTACACCACAGAGATATTAAAGAGTTCACAGATCACACAGAAACTTAAAATAATACAGTAGGACAGGTCTGATTTCAAAGAAAAATACCTAATTAATCTTTACTAGCTTTAACTATTCCTACAAGAACCCAGTGCTAAAACCTTACATGTGAGCATAAGGCAGAGTGCTGGTAAGTTAGATGTCCAAAGTCAAAATGCTTCCAGTCTCTTGTGAGAAAAAGTATTTTAAACATTACCAACAAACATGTCTCTGGGTCCTCCCGAGATTACATCATTTTTGACACTTAGGTTTTCCCAGTATTCATATTGCATCATCTTGATACCTGCTCTGAGTTCCCAGGCTAATAGAAACTCCATTTACATTATTTAGCAAGCTAACACCTGCACAGGAGAATACAACACTAAAAGACATTTCACATATACACTCTAGCAATTAGTCCTTAGTTAACACAATAGACAGAATGTCTTCAGCCAGCCTGACCAGAACCAATTTTAAAGATCAAAGAATGTCATAAAATCATTTCAATTTCAAAAGACAAATTTGAAAGGCTTGACTTAGTTTTTCTTTATAGCAAGGGGACAATGTTGTAACAATCTTGAAGTTCACATTTTACAGTGTTTTTCTTTCATTTAAAAACACACGCCTGTATTTTACATTTATTCATACAAATGATAGAATTATGTATTAAATTCTATTTGACTCGGCTGGCAGCCTTCGCCTGTCTCTCCCCAATCGGCACATATTTATTTGTTGTTTGTTAACTGGGTTGGTCCAGCTGGGTTTGTGGCCCTTTTTCAGTGGAGACCCCAGGAGAAAAGCTCCAGTACCTAGTATAAAATACAGAAGTTCATAACATTATAAAATACAGAAAGTCACCACATTACAATAGACAAGATGAGTTACATATCACAATTTGTACAGAAATCACAGTTTTACAATAATATATACACTACATTACATTTAAGAAGATGTCAGTTTGAGAGTATGTTTAAGATAAGTCAGAGGCTTGCATGCAAAGAATTTTTAAGAAAGATGTACAGAGAAAAACGTATGACAATTTGTTATTTTTGGCAAAGAAAAGTTGATACAGGTGAGGAGTTAGTGGTGGGGGTGTTTTAGGTGGGAGCATGTGAAGGACATTCCCATTTGGAGGACAGATGGGAGAAAAGTATGGATTTGAAGTTGTTATGGTTTGGTATGTTATGGACGGCCACGGTGGTGCAGCGGTTAGCGTTGCCACCTCACAGCAAGAGGTTCTCCAGTTCGATCCTCGGGTGCCTTCTTTGCAGCATATGCGTATCCTTCCTGTGGTCACATGGGTTTCCTCTGGGTGCTCCAGTTTCCTCCCATATCCCAAAGACATGCTGTAGGTGGACTGGACACTCTAAATTGGCCCTAGGTGTGAGTGTGTGCATGTGCGTGCTTTCTGTGGAAGGTTGGGCATCGGGCTGGCAACTCAACACTGTAAAAAACTCCACTGACAATCATGAGCAAACAGGTGATCGACAGTGGTGACTCCTAACTGGGAAAAGCTGAAAGAAGAAGAAGAATGGTTTGGTATGTTACGTAGTGGGGGGTGGAGAGTTTCACAGTTTGGCTATGGTGTGGGATAGTAATAGTTGGCCAGGTGGCTGTAAGGGTGGGTGTAATTAATCAGTAAACATTTGTCTGTCTGATTTAATGCTTGCAATGGATATCTGAAGAGGGGCTGCGATGATTGATTTACTAGAAGTAAGCAAAGTGATAACTTTGAGTGGGGGATGATGAACACTGTGGAATACAAATTATACTGAGGAAAAATGTTAATAAGAATTACAATAGACTGCACTAAAGCTGTTGTTTGATTAACCACAAATTGTTTCAAGAATGACTGTGGTATAAAACCTGTTATTGGAGATAATCTTGTTTACCTAGCTTCTTGAGGAAATAGGTGAGTTTTTGGATATCAGTAAACAGAAAAGCTTGTTGTGGCAGACTGCTATGGAAAACAATACTGAGATTGAGCAAGAACAGTATGCACACTGTTCAGAGCAGTGATAGTAGGCACTGCATAGCATGGAGGAAAGGATATATTAAGTGGCATCAAAAATGCATAACACCAATGAATATGTGCATACAAAAGCAGTAGTACTTTGGCATGCCAATGGTGTCTCCTTATATTTCTAAGAGTTAACAAGGCAGAAGACCGCAATTCTATGTAATCCAAGTATGATTATTCTTTATGATCAGAGTATTAATTTCAGATGTCAGTGGCTGAGATTAATTGGAATCTGTGTATGTTACAGGCATGTTTTCAGGAATACTTAAGACAGCTTTATATAAAGAATTGCTAAAAGCATTTTTGTAACATGACTTACTGTGGCAGTGGTATTCAGATGATATGTGTAAGGAGGGAGATGAGGGAACACTTTAACTGGCACACTAGGCAGACAGCAAGCACATCTGATTGATGTGTATTGTTATGCAAATTAGCAGAACATAGCACAATGGGAAATGTGATACTCTTGCTAGCCCTGGGTTGGAATATGAGAGGAGTAACATGAGAAGGAACTGAAACAGATCAACGTTGAAGGTCTAAAAAAGGTCTGTTATCTCAGCAATAAGCCTTTCACAAAATGTGTAACTAGGGTTGCCGCCTTTCTATTGTACAATTTCCTGATAAACAAGCCCTGCCCCATGCATAATCAAGCCACACCCCTTTGCACTAGCACCCTTCAGCACAAGTCTTTAATATCACATGTAGTTACCACTAAATAGAAAAAAATATGTGAGTCAGAAGTAAATTAAAAAAAAACTTTATTTAACAGTGCTTTCATCAATGGTTTACTACACACAACAGTACATCACTACACAATGCATCAAAATGACCACTAGATGAAACAAGCATTGGAAAACTAAACCTTCAGTACAAGTCTAATATCACATGTAGGTAGTACTAAAAAGGAAAAATTACAATTACTTAGATATAAAAAAAACTTGCAGTAATTCACTCAAAGCAATACACTAAGAGTTCACTACACACACAACAGTACATCAAAAATGACACCACTGGATGAAAAAGAAAAGTATTTATATAAAGTGCCTTCACAATTTTGCCAGAAGTCATTGCTTATACTTGAAGCAATAGTTTGCATTTGATCTAGCAGCCTCAAGTAATGGCTGGTTATTTTTCACAAATGAATAAAACTGCAAACAACTCATATTAAAATTTAACTTGACCTGCAACTTTGCCTTCACAAGAGACACAAGATTTCTTGTATCAGTTCATGCATTCCCCATAAGTGAAAAAACCCTTTCCACAAAGCTATTGCTGGGGGGGATTGAAAGAACAAACTTCACCAGTTTGTAAAGCATTTTGCAGTCTGGAGCTTTACTAAAAAAGTCATCCAGCGATCACTTGCAGATGCTTCTGTCATCTGTAACAGGGCTGGCAATGCAGCAGTTAAAGTGCTTCAATGTCCACATCCAGTTTGAAAACGTCTGCAACTGTACGCAGTTCTGGCCAAGTTACAAGATGTTGGAGGCTGAGGACCTGCACATCTTTAAAGGCACTATTGTCATAGTCAAACCACTTCTGTAGGTAACAAAGTGCTTTACTGTAAAAATCCCAGAAGTTCCTACAGACCTGCTGTGCAACAGCTGGAGTAAAGTGCTATAAGGCAGATGAAAAGTTAGCACCAAAGAAGTGGTCATCTAACCTTCTCTGCAATTCATCTTTAAGATTTTTCATCACTGTGTACATCTCAGGAACAGAGAGAGTGTTACTTTCAAGTTTTGCTATAGACTTGTGGAATACCTGCAGGATGTAGTGCATGAAATGTATGTAGCACTCTGTCTCTGAGATATCCCCACTGATGCCATCCTCATCAGCCTTCACAAATCTCCAGATAAGGGGGTGACAGTCCTCAGGCCCTTGACTAATAAAGTAACTTTTAATAGCAGGCCAGCATTCTACCAGCCTCGCCACAGCTGGGAACAAAGACAGCCACCTTGTTACAACATGCTGCATAATTTCCTTAAAGCCCTGGTCTAGGAAAGAATAGAAGTCTACATCTCTCCACCTGCTAAAGTGGCTAGAACTTCCCAACTACCTTGACTATCTCCAACTCACTACTGCCCACAAATTAATTTTCAAACCAACTTCATGCCCTACTCTAACAAATATCTTATTATTTTATACAACTAAAACCAAAACGGCAACCAAACTAGTAATAAATGAAAACAAACGTAAACCAGCGATCTTTAAAAATAAAATAGATATTTTACTGAGAATAACCAAAGCGCTTTTCGACAAGCCCAATGCTTGCCTTCTTCAAAGGAAATGACACAACGAATTACAAACACATATATATGCAGCCATAAATTATTCAATTAACTAATTAATTAATTTCAAAGTGTGTTTTCCAGTTTTTAAAAACAATGGAGAGCAGCCTGCATCAACTTACTTTGGTAATAAGTAGTAATACTATGACCATAAGTATAAAACCTACGTTACAAAAACTAAATAATGTGGAAAATATGTAATAATGACATAAATACAAAATAAAAATGAAAATAAAAAGAGAAGTAAAATAAGATGAAAAACAAATTTGTATACAAAATGTACATATACTGTAACAATGTCATCTTATAAGGTTAGCATTGGGCTTGTCGAAAAGCGCTTTGGTTATTCTCAGTAAAATATCTATTTTATATTTAAAGGTCGCTGGTTTACGTTTGTTTTCATTTATTACTAGTTTGGTTGCCGTTTTGGTTTTCGTTGTATTATGGCTTCTCGTAAAGCCAGCGTACCGGATTCTTTTGTACCGGAGGATACTCCGGCTATATTTAAACAAAGTACACCTGCTGTTGTTACTGCCGACTTATTGGATGTGGAGAAACACCCGGTCGTCGGTAACATATTGGATAACATTTATCAGAAGTTGGAGAGCCTGCACCAAAGACTAAACTTGATTGATGCTGAGAACTGTGTAAATCGTGAGTTTCGTGAAACACACATCAAAACTGTTGAATCAATACAATTGAAACTTCGGCAGGAGGTAAACCCTATTAGAGGACAAGTATGTTCTAATAACTGTCAGACTGCATTAATTCATTCTGGTGGACAGTTACGTAATTATGATGGCGACAAGCCTGCAGCAGGAACTGACGTGTTCACTTTTACTCGTGATGGACGACAGAGTAAACCTTCTAGCCCTTGCGGACCAACTAATGTAAACGTAGAATCTATTCCACAAGGTATATCTAACCGCAATGGTGATGCTATTAACCCCAATATGTGTCCTACGGAATTGGCGGATGGTGAAACGGATGGACTGCAAACAACTCAAGTACTCCAGCCAGCTCAGCCAACTCACAAAACGCAAATACTTCATTCAAAACCAACAACGCAGATACTACAGCTGCCACAGAACGATCGTGCTGTTTCTCAGCCACACCATTCAACGGCTCCACTACTTGCAGAACAACAAGGTAACAACAATAACTGTGCTGGTATTAAACCAGTCTGGCTTAACAATTTGTTTTGCTTAACTGAAACAGTTAATTCTAATCCACCAGCTAGCACAAGCCAAGACCCATTGATTAACAGTGGTAACAACTTGAGTAATGAGAGCATTGCTTGTAGATTAAAAGAATTCGACGCCTGCCTTTTAAAGCTTAAAAAGCTACAACTTGAAGTGACTTACTTCAATGAATGTTTGGCACGTAAAATTATACCGAAAGGGTTGAGGCGTTCGTCTTATCCAACAGGTCTTGAAGCAGGGTCTGCCTTTCACTTGGAGCTAGTTGCATTATTTGATAATCAGGGTTTGGAACTATTGTCTGTGTTTATTAAGCATTACAACTGTTGGATAGACGAATTATCTCAGCATATGTTACTGTTGAATAATTCCATAACTACTGATATTCAATTCAACAGATACAGGTTTGAATATGAACGGACCTTTGACAGTATTGACGATCATATGTCTAAGTTATTTCAGCAAAAGCTAAAAAAACTGAGTAGGGACTCGGAAGCATATAGAACTGGTGTGGCTTATCCCAAGCCACCTAATGGACAGGTTTGGAGAAACGGACTGTTTCAGTTTGGTTCTAATATTAATTCTGTTAACAATGTTGTAACAGCACCATTAGAGCCTTACGACACTGGCAATACAGGCATGGTTGATGTTATGCATAGTTGTGGTGAGCGGCTTGATGAACGTAACCTTAATAATGTACATACTAGTACGCCTTGGAGCCAGAGGTTAAGGAGCAGTAACAATTTCCACACAAGGAACAATTCCAACAACATGAATCAGCGTGTTACTTCAGTTCCTGCTCCTCCTGCTCCTACCTCTTCCTCTTTTTTAGGCACCAGACCCAAGAACAAGGGTCAATATCAACAGAGATTTATACCGAGGTGGGCCAACAACTAGTAACACCTGGTCAGTTTACCCATGATTCTTCTGATAAAGATGGGGTCACTGTCGGTGATGATTCCTTTATTGATTATGACTTAAGTAATGGTTGTTTTTTCGACACTGGGACATTGTACAATAGTTTTGATCTCAGCATGTTGGAGGACACTACCATTCAATTGAATAACAAGTTTTCGCCTCTTGCTGGTATCATCAAAAATGACTCTGGTGACTTTAGCCTGTATAACTTCAGTGATGTTCATTTTGATAATGAGATGCTTTCTTTGTTCTCTAAGGGGTTTAGCTTTGTACCATCTAAATTCATTAATATTGTTAACACAATTTTAGATGTTAAGCTTTTTGTCAGGAAATTGAATTTCAAGATACTACTTGGTGACCATGTAGACCCTGTGGCATCTCACTTACACGTCCCCAGTACTTTCAACCCCCCCCTACATCCTGTGTTAGAGACGTTTGAGAGGTGTTGTGAATTAGATCTGAGGTATATGGCCAACAACACCGTCCACAACTACGGTGCTATTAACATGAGTAAATGTGAGAGAGATCTCATTGAATTTTTAGGCACCCAAAACCTAAGGTTTTGCAAACCAGATAAGGGGGGTGGACTGGTGGTGTTTACAATTCTGATTATGAGAACAGGATGTACGAAGTGTTAAAATCTAACAAGTACATCCTGAGTTCTAGATCTGAAGTCAATTGCGCGTACAAGTTGATCAATGATACCATTGAGGATTTGTTCATTGAGAACAAAATTGATTTAAAGACTCATGATTATTTAATTACATCTTACCCAAAATTTTCATGCGTCTTTGGTATCCCTAAAATACATAAATGTATTGATAACCCCCCATTGAGGTTATTGGTGGATAGTAGGGGTACTCCAACATATACATGTGCGAAATTGATAGATTCCATCCTTCAGAAATATGTTTTGAAAGAGGGACAGATCTGTAAGGACTCCTGGTCCTATTTGGAAAGTATTAGGGCGATCACTTTTGACACAGACATGAACTTTATTACAATAGATGTAAAGGATCTATATAGTAGTATACCCCAGGACATAGCTCTAGAATGGGTTAGCCTCATGATGAAGAAACACAATGCTCCAGTGAGTGAGATAGATTTGGTGACAACACTCGGGGATCTGGTGTTGTCTTACAACTTCTTCATATTTTGTGATGATTTTCAAACAAAAGTAGGCGTAGCCATGGGGTCGCCATGTGGGGGTAGTATGGCGAACTTGGTTATGGCCTACTGGGAGTCTAACCATGTGTTTTCGTCTTTAAACCCTTATTATGAGAAAATCATATTATATAATTTTTCTAGATTTATATTTATTCTTTCTTGTATTACAGAAAATGAAGCTTCTATGTTGGTTAATTATTTTAATGGCAGTACTGATTTTCTTGAATTTACATACACGTTCTCTACTGCAAGTATTGCATACTTGGATGTATGGTTGCAAAAAGATTTCCAGCACAATTGTTTTACCTCTAAGATACATCGTAAGAAGACATATTCTAATACTTTCTTGCACTTTACCAGTTGTCATCCTTTTTCCCAAAAAAGATCTGTGGTTAAGGGACAACTGCTGCGAGAATGATTACCTTATGATGATTTCTGTGAGGAGTGTTTAAATCTGAGGAATATGTTTATGCCAAGGCGTTATCCTGATAGCTTGTTGGATGAGTTGATTCAGGAAGTGACTGATAAACGTCTGGATAGGTTGTATATACCTTTGTTACCTGTAGTCACTCATACAGGGGCAAATATAACAATTCCAGTAAACACCAGTACTTGCATTAATACTGTGGTTTTTGATAGCATGAATGGTACTAACAATGCTGACTTGGTTGAGCAACTTGATGCAATTACACATAAGAATATATCTTTAGCTTGTGAGACAGCCTCTGAGGTTGTTGATGAGTCTTCTTTAACATGTGCATTTATCACCACTTTTAATTTGAACAGTGGTTTATGTAAGGATATCATTTCTAAAAACTGGGAAATGTTTAAAATGTATCCTGATATTTATGAGAAAGTGGGGTATCAACCCCGAGTGGTTTATAAGAGGGGTAAAAATATGAAAAATATTTTGGAAGTGAAACCTTCTGGATTAGTGTGCAATGCAGGCATGCATAAATGCCAGAGCTGTAATTATTGCAGATTTATTGAGGAAGGGACACATTTTAGTATATGCAATTACACACATAAGATAGCTTTCAAATTGAATTGTAACACAACATACGTGATATACTTGGCAAGATGTAAATCATGCCCAGCCTTCTACATAGGTAAAACTGTGAGAAGGCTGAGGGAACGCATATATGAACACACATATGCTATTAGAAAGTTGAAAATGGAAAATGCTCTAGCCAAGCATATCAGTGTTTACCCTAACCACAGTTTCAAGTTTATGGCGATAGATCATATCCCTATGGACCAGAGAGGAGGACCCAGACCATTAAAATTAGAAGAGGCAGAGTTAATTTGGCAGGTGAGACTGTATGCTTATAGGCATCCTGGATTAAATGACACCTGCTCAATTGCCAGTATTTTGAAATTAAAAAACCTTATAAGATGACATTGTTACAGTATATGTACATTTTGTATACAAATTTGTTTTTCATCTTATTTTACTTCTCTTTTTATTTTCATTTTTATTTTGTATTTATGTCATTATTACATATTTTCCACATTATTTAGTTTTTGTAACGTAGGTTTTATACTTATGGTCATAGTATTACTACTTATTACCAAAGTAAGTTGATGCAGGCTGCTCTCCATTGTTTTTAAAAACTGGAAAACACACTTTGAAATTAATTAATTAGTTAATTGAATAATTTATGGCTGCATATATATGTGTTTGTAATTCGTTGTGTCATTTCCTTTGAAGAAGGCAAGCATTGGGCTTGTCGAAAAGCGCTTTGGTTATTCTCAGTAAAATATCTATTTTATTTTTAAAGATCGCTGGTTTACGTTTGTTTTCATTTATTTTATACAACTCACAGAGCCCTAAGGTCTGCCCACCAAAATCTCCTCTCTCTATACAAACCAAAACATCACACTGGCCAGCTTCTCCTATCCTCTTCCTTAGCCAAAAAATGGAACTCTCTCCCATCCTCTCTACGACTCTCTGAAAACTATGAATACTTTAAAACCCAGCTTCATTCCTACCTCTCCCATAATTGGAAATGTAATTGTACTCTACCTCCCTAACCTGCTAAGACTCTTCTACATGTACTTCTACATGTACCTCCTCTACATATTCCTCTACTCCAGGCTGTTCTCCTAAACGGCTGCCTTACTCAAAATCTAATGCCTTTCTAAACACCTGGCTCTCTCTCAAACTAATGTAATATTACATCAACAATATTACCTTAAATGTATATATTGTAAATACTGTACATATTCTTCTATCTCCTCCTCCCCAGCTGGGAATGATATTCTTTTCTACCTACATATCCCAGCTGATACTGTTTAACTATAACAACCAAATCTGCCATGTTTGCACTCCACTTTTACTACTGTTTAACTACCTCTCTCTGAATACTCCAGAAACTCTAATGTATGCACAACTAATAGTGTACTTTCCACCTTTATTTCTCCCAATTCTATTAAACTTTTATTTATTACAAACCTTCAAATATTTAGTTTACATCTATTTACAGTTTATCCACATTTGTGAACGTTTATAACTATGTAAACATTATCATTTGCCTCAACCAACTTAAATGCTGTATAATTGGTTCTCAAATCAACTATGTAAATATGTAAAGAATTTTCTTCTATTTTGCATTTGTACTTCACCACATTACACTGTATAATTTTACTTTTGTTTACTAGTATGTAATATGGAGCTTTTCTCCCTGGGCCTCCATTGAAAATGGGCTCCCTGAGCCCAGTGGGCCTCCCCAGTAGTCAAACTGGAAATAAATAAATAAAAATAAAGTCTTTCAACAGTGCTATTTTTTTAGCAGATGTTGAAAGCTGACTATATACTTTCAGTACCAGAGTCTCCACATCAAACCTTGCAAGAGACTTGCTTGCATGCTTGGCACAGTTGTGTATAACGTGGCATAAACAGTTTGCTGCAATGATGTGAAGCACTTCAGATTTTAAACATTTAAAAACAGACCTGTGCTTTCCATAATTAACAGAGGCATTGTCTGCAGCATAGCTAGCAATGTTTTGTACTATGAGTCCTTTCTGCACAAGGATGTCCTTTATTCTTGTAAAGATGCATTCGGCACTTTCGTTACGATCCTCATAGAAATCCAAAAGTTTCTGTTGTATGCCATGGATGTGAGTGAAATACTGAATAACCAAAGGGAACATTTTTCTGTTCTCCTTATTGGATGCATCTGATCTCACTGAGAAATAGGAACTGCCAAGTTCCTGCAGAAGGAGCTCCTCTGAATGAGGTGCAAGTGCATTCATGATAATACTCTCAGATTTTGTTTTCCCACAGCTGAATGTCAAAGCCAAAGAAGAATCAGGGAAAACTGTTGGTGTAAGCTTACCTCCACAGTCCATGGATGCATATGAGTGACCGTGTTTCACTCCATGATAGACTGCTGTCACTTCAGCTGCAGTCACTTTAGAAGCATCACTGGTTGCACTATGTGGCTTAATAAACTTTGTCATTACAAGGTTCTGCCTCTGGAGCTGAATGCTTTGCTGATGTTTGTCTGACTTTTGATGGTTTTCAATGCCTTTTCCCCATCCCATTTTACAGTGAAAGTTGTTCCACAGGATGTGCACTTTGCCATGGCATCTACATTTGGAACAGGTCACACCCATGAGTAGCTTTGCTCCCACACCTTATTATAACTGCAGAAAAACTTCTTAGGAGACACGTTTTCAGCCTCTTGCTGATCCATTGACCTTTTCCCCAGCATGATTTGTGCAGGATCATTACTCAACACCACTACAATAAACCAAAACAGCTATTAATACAAAATCAAAACACTATTATGTGACCAACATCAGTGCCTGGTGGGGCCTGTGTCAGTCACTAGCCAGTGGCCAGAGTTATTCACATTCACATGTGAATCTCCAGACATAAGAAAAAAAAAATACGTGAGAAAGAGAGAGTCCACACGAAAAATTAACAGTGAAGGTTAAGCAAAGGCAGAAGCAACTCCTGTCTGAGGGACATTCTGCAGCTGTTACACACATGAACCTGCTGTGACAACAGAATATGCACAGAAGGCATTCAGCTGTGTGTAAAACCTATGGGTCAGACACAAAAGCAATGTCCCAAGTTAAGACCCTCTACCTTTATGCAGAGCCCAATGCAAAATTATCCAGCTGAGTCTAGGCACAGCAACAAAGTTCAGGCATACCGCATACCATGGACTGACAAGATAATGATGAAATATATGGTAGCTCAGCAATCATACCCTCTGGTTACAACTGTAATAACTTGCTTAGAGACAAACTGGACATAGTGTGGGCCGACACGATGATAAAGACGAAATACGTAGCTCAGCAATCATAATACCCTCTGGCTGCAACAGTAATAACTTGCGTAGAGACGGCTCAAAAATCAGATTTTAAAATACTACAATCCTATAACAGGCCATGCAATTTCTTAAAGATTAAATAATCCAGAAACTGCCAAAAGCAACAAGTATTCCTCAACCTCAGAAGGAATGACACCACAGGAGCAATAATATGTCCTTTATTAAGACCACAGCTCATCAACAAAAATTATAACAGCATACAGAAAAATAAAACTTGTAGTAGAATTAAGCGCTTTCATCCACCGTCATGTGGACTTCATCAGAATCAATTAATCAATTAACACACCACAATATATACACATTTTGGCGCCAATTCAAGATAAAGTTTTAAAAAGACAAATACTATACATATAATCAAATATATAATAAACTATTAAAAATCCTAATTAAAATCTACATTCTATGCTTCCTACTATTTAATTATTGTGCTTAGTGTCTACAATATGAAATTGTATTACAACACTTCATTATTTTGTGCATTTTATTTCATGTAATTTTTGTCTGATTTTGCCTGTGCCTAGGGTCTGATGAATGGGATCCATAACTTAAAAATAATTGAGGAGTATACGTAATAAATATGTAAAATAATTCTTAAATAATTGGATATATATTTTTAAAAAAAAAATTTTTCTATAAGTATATCATAATAAAATCGCTATAAGCAAATAAAATAATATAATTCAAAGCTCTTCAAAGATCATGTAACGTGCAACATATTAAACATAGAGATACTGAAGTTCGTACCATTCCTTAAGTAAATATGATTATTTAGCACCAATAATCCATACTGAAATATAACAGTATATACATTAAAATAATATAATATGTACTGATATAATATGTACTGATCCAAAATAATACCTTTTAGGCACAGGCCAGTTTGCAACACATCTTGTGACATATGGGTTTACATTTAAGCTGGTAAGTTTCTCTATAATACCCGAATGGGGTATTGTGTCGAAAGCTTTTGCAAGGTCAAGGTAGGCTGTATGGACTGCCTTTCCCTCATCAATGGCCTTGGTGACTGTTTCGAAGAAGTCGACCAAATTCAAAAGGCATGATCTGCCCTTGACAAAGCCAAACTGGGTTGGGTCCAATGTCTGCAAGTCCCCTATGTCTTTGTTTATGAGTTCCATTATGATCCTCTCCATAGCTTTGCAGACCAGGCTTGTTGCTTATGGGCGGTAATTACCAGGGTCCGTGAGGCACCGCCTTTGTGGAGTGGGACCACAGTTGCTGTATGCCACTCCTTGGGCACGTATCCTGTGGTAAGGCTAAGATTAAACAGCTGCCTTATGTGCAGGTTTAGTTCCTCATTGAGTTCGTAGCACACAGCCGGGGACACCATCCGTCCCATTGATGCTGTGTTTTTAGCTTTAGAGAGAGCAGCTTTCACCTGCGCATTGGAGATGTCTGGGAGGCTGCACTGGGATAGTTATCTCTCCTTTGGGGAGAGGGGTGAAGTTTGCACTGAACCTGTCTGCCAGTATGTTGGCAATGTCTGTGGGTTCAGTGATTTTGTATCATTTTGGACTAATTCTGAGCATATCTGGGAGTTTCCACCCAGGTTTCTAACATAGCTGAAGAAGGCCTTATGATTGTCTTTTGAATCTATGGCAATTTTTCTCTCAAAGTTGGCCTTGGATGATTTTATGAGTGCTCGTATTTTTTTACTAATAATGATCAAAGGTGTCTTCCCTTTTATGGATTTTGCTCTATCATGTAACAGCTTTCTCCTCTTATTGTAAAGTTTGTTTATGGCTGGGGTCCACCAGACTGGACGTTTGCCCTTGGTGGAAAGTACCTTGGTTTTATTAGGGATTGCCTGATCCATGCAGTCCTGGAGGTGTTCATAGAAGGCATTTGTAAGGGCTTCCGCAGCTTGGGTTGTGGTTTCCATTGGCTCGGGGGCCTTGAAGGATACCACACCAGTCTTGAGTAGTGTGAAGTTTGCTTTAGAGAAGTTCTTCACTGTGGTCTTTTTTGTTTGGGGTGGGGCGGGATGTGGATATCCAGTGAGATTAGTTTATGATCTGATCTCACCAATGAGGGATATACTTCCGGTGTGGAGCATTTTGTCCCCATGTTTGTGATGATGAGATCTAGTATATTTTCTCCTCTTGTGGGAACGGTGACTAGTTGTTCCATGGCATTTGAATTTATGAACTCCAGGAACCTTTGGGCTAGAAAGTTTGGGCTTGAGTAATGTTCCCAGTCTATATTCGGGTAGTTGAAGTCACCCAATATAATGGTGTTTGGAGATACATTTATACCCTCCAGTGTCTTCAGGAAGGCTGTGTGGGGTTCCTGAGTTTGAGAGGGTGGCCTGTAGCATGCTACAAATTGTAGAGCAGTTTTGCCTATGGTTAATTGCACCTGGATGGTTTCCGATGCTTCGTGCGTTGCCACCAACCTGGAGGTGTCTGCGGACATATATAGCAAGGGTTGGTTTGGCTGTTTTTCATCAAGGTTATTTTAATTGTTTTTTATTTTTCATTTGATTTTGCACTTTGATGTTACAGTGAATATATACAGAGTACGTGATTTGTATAAGATGCTTGTTATGACTGTAGAACTGTCATTTCTCTAGTTTGTCATCACTGCAATGTTTACCTTGGTCTCTGCTCTATACCAAGTTTTAGTTTGGCTTTTTTTACCACAATGTTATTTTAAATCTTTCATGTGGTTTTGTACTTTGATGTTACAGTGAATACATGAGTACATGATTTGTATAAGATGCTTGTTATGACTGTAGAACTGCCATTTCTAGTTTGTCATCACCATAACGTTTACCTTGATCTGTGTTTTTCTTTCTAGGGTGTACTGTCTTGGGTATGTAGTAAGGCTTAGTTTAGCTGTTTTTCTTTGCGACTGTCAGTGTTTGAAATATTTCATGTGGCTTTGAACTTTGATGTCACAGTGAATATTTACTGAATATTTTCTTTTATTATTAAATATATTTAAACCTTTTATTGTGGCATAGAGATATTTAAGTTTTGAGAGTACTTGCATATTTATTTAGTAACTATGTGGGCCACTCTTGCTTGCCTTTGGTCAACCTACCAATTTGTGTTAATATTACTATTGCACAGGAAGATTGGACACACTTTGTTAGGGCCTTAAAGTAGCTCATAAGGAGAGGGTAGCAATGAGTAAACCTGTGCCAGCCTTTCCTGTGTGTTTGCGGGTGTGTAAATCAGACCTCATAGTGTGTGTCAATTGCTTGAGCAGGGGCCCACAGCACTGGTTGCACAAATAGGGTGCTGCGGGTCTTCACTTGGCCACTCTGCTCAGCTCTATAGCTGCGCCAGTGGGGAGTGTTATTGGGTGTTTGGAGTGTAAAATGGGGGAGAAACCATCCCCAAGTTGACTGTGGTCTCTGTGCAGTTAAGGGAAACTGCACTTAATGTGGGGTGTTGTCCTTTGTGAACATCCACCACTGTTGCCACTGGTGAGGATTGAGGCTCCTGTACTGGTGGGTCACCACAAAGAGTAAGTTTTAAGTGAATAGCTATCGATGCATTGTCAAGCTTCTTGCAAGGTTTAGTCTGCTGATGCTCCTGCATTTATTGTGATCCAATATTGAAAACAGGCCAGGTGTGCTTGTTGTAAGCAATTACAGGTGCCCAATTTTCAGCTGTATATCATGGAAATGTTTTATTCTAGCCCCTATGTTTGAATACAGCACCAACGTTTGTCTTTCAAAATAGTCTGTCATTCATAGTGGCATTTTAAATGTCTTTTTTACATTCCAGTTTCTTGTCCTAAGGTATGGCTTAAAAGCATTTGTGGATATTAAACTTCATATCTTTTAGGAAATGCACAGAGTAAAAACTGTTATTATAACACCTAAGACTGTACTATTTCTGTGTCTCTAGCTCAGCTTAGTGTAGATTTCATGCCCAGGTTGCAAGGCATTGTGATGTTTAGAAAAAAATGGACAGATTTTGCCTCATTGTTCTCATACTGTGTGGATTTCTACCAAATGATAGAGGGTTGAAGTCATTAAATATTTGTTAGGCGTCTATCTTTAAGAAAATTCCTCAACCTCAGAAGGAATGACACAGCAGGAGCAATAATACGTCCTTTATTAAGACCACAGCTCGTCAACAAAAATTATAACAGCATACAGAAAAATAAAACTTGTAGTAGAATTAGGCGCTTTCATCCACCGTCATGTGGACTTCATCAGAATCAATTAATCAATTAACACACCACAGGCTAGTCTTATAAATGCCTTAGGGCAGATAGCCTAGTATAAACCTATGAACCTATGACAGTATCCTAGAAACTACAGATCAAGGTAGATGTTGTGATTACAAACTAGAAATAATATAGATCACATCACTTCTAGTTAATAGTCACCACATCTACTTTGATACTGTTATAACACAAGCAACTTATACAAATCACCTGCTGTCACTATCAATGAATGAGATACTGCCAGCACAGCTAGTGTATTAATGTAAATTTAACATTTACAAAATTCACTAGTAGCTGTGCTGGCAGAATCTCTATTCCTTTTGCCACACATACTAAACCTTTGAAAATCTACATCTTTTCCACATTAAATTCCACCACTTACCTCTGAGAAAAGCAGCAGGGTTCCTTGGACAGTCTCACATGCAGAACAGGGCAGGAAGGACACAGGCTAACAGGGTGCAGAGGCAGAACAAGCAGCAGGCCGGGACAAAAAGGGCTCCCAAAGACCACCTTATGCAGCAGAGGCTAGATCAGTAAAACTTCACACCACCATGGCACCGTCCTTCCCTTACAGCAAGCCAGCAGCAGGTCTCCTGAGTCCTGAATCCCAATTACAGCAACTGAAGAGCAGGCAAGTGCACAAGAAGAAGCAAGACCACCACTCCACTGAACGAGCTGAAGTTCTGAATCCAAAGTCAAGAGCTGAAGAGGCATATGATCCAAGCCAGCAAAGAAAATATCAGTCCTCCTTCACCTTTTGTTTTGAAAAAAAAAGGCAACACATAGCTCAAAGCCTCGCTTTTTATTCCTTAATTTTTGCAGGCTTTCACGGGCAACTACTAGCTAGCTTAATTGTTGATTGGCTGCTTGCTGCGTGATCTTATTGATTGACTGTTTCCCAATACAGCAAGCTGCCAACCAATATGTCAATGTCATTTTTTCGTCAGCGTACATACTCACTGACGAAGTAGTTCAGTTCCGGAGTCTCAGAGCGAGAACCGGAGTGCTGTTATTATTTCCGGACACTTAGGGAAAAAACGGAGGGGTGGGAATGCTATGTGTAACACATCAGTAGGAAACACATTTGTAAGAGGCACTGCATGACAGTAAATGATACTTTTACTGAGGCCTCTGAAAATTAGGTCCTCTTTTCTGTTCATTCATTCTAAGTGAATGGAATTGTGGCAGTCCAGCAATGGGCACTGTATTCTCAGAAACAGTGGACCCACAGTGTATTATGGGGAAGATGCTTCTTTAGAAGAAAACAGACTCTCTTCAGGATGTCTGCACCCAGGAGGGCACTCAGGGTTACAAACAGAATAAAATTAGTAGTGACTACTTCTACCTGGTGAGAGGCACTGCCTGACAGTGAATTATACTTTTACTGAGGCCTCTGAAAAATGGTTGTTCTTCTCTGTTCTTCCATTCTATGTGAATGGAACTGTAATGTAATAGCCCAGCTATGGGCACTGTAATCTCAGATACAGTGGACTTGCAGTGTATTAATATAGGTAAAGTACTTGTATACTAAACAAAGTACTACATTAGCCTAGAATCTGAGTACCCATTTCCCTATAGGTCCCTTCTGACTCAGTTACACAGCAAACTTTTTCACTTTTTCTAGCATGTCCGAACGTCCTCTCCTGTTCAGCTGGTGAATCTGGGCATCTTGAGGCAATGTTACAGTGCCTCATATTTCGAACAACCCTCCCTTCTCCCACAAAACACAAATACATGTGAGAGATGCAACTATATACAAACTGGAGGCTGAGCTCTCTCAACTCAGGACTGGCAAGACCAGACAGGAGGAGAAAGCCACACCACAAACCCAGTTTCATAGAACTATCACAACTGCAAAACAAACACATAAACACACAAAGACATACTGGCACTGATCAAAAATCTACCAAAACTGAGGCCTCCAAAGCAGACACCAAGCAACTGCCACCTCAAGACATAAGACATGCAACACATAGTTCTCAAAGTCAGTGTGCTAAACAGTCACAGCCCAGGCCAAACACAATGCCAGACACACTTGTTATAGGTGACTCCATAGTCAGACACACTGACGTCCCTCACCAGACTGAACAAGGAAAGATCACAGTAAGCTGCCTGTCGGCGCTAGAATCCGCCACCACAGCAAGTACAAGTATGACTCAGTCATTGTCCATGCCGGTGTGACCTGGACTACATGAAAAGAGACATAGAGGAGCTCTCAGATTATGTGGCCAGGCATTATGACCTGACCCAGAGCAGTATCCTGCCTCACCAAGAATGATGCCACAATACAGAGACAAAATGATCAGCTTTAATAATTGAAGCCCAATTATTCTGGATTCTGTCTGCCTGGGATGACATGCTTGACAAGCCATGCTGCTTCGCAAGGGACGGATTGCACCTGTCACCCTGGGCTTCAGATATTGGCAAAGGCTCTTGCCACCCCGTGAGTGCCTTTTTAGGCAAGGCTCAAATGATAAACCTACCGCCCTAGAAAACAAAAATGGAGAAAAACTAAGGGTAATACTGCTCAATGCCAGAAGTCTAAACCTCAAGATGCACCCTCGAAGCCCTCCTCAGTATGGAGAACATCGATGTCTGTGCTGTGACTGAAACCTGGTTCAAGGCTCCTGAGAGCACCCCAGCACTATCAGGTTATACCTCATATCATGCGTTCGGCCCCAAAATCCAGACCGAACCACAAAAGGAGGGTATCCATATTCATACACCTCCAGGTTAAACAATGCGAAGCATCGGAGACCATCCAGGTGCAATTAACCATAGGTAAAACTGCCCTACAGTTTGTAACATGCTACAGACCACCTTCTCAAACTCAGGAAACCCACACAGCCTTCCTGAAGACACTGGAATGTCTCCAAACACCATCATATTGGGTGACTTCAACTACCCAAACATAGACTGGGAACATTACTCAAGCCCCAACACCCTAGCCCAAAAGGTTCCTTGAGTTCATAAACACAAATGCTATGGAACAACTAGTCACCACTCCCACAAGAGGAGAAAATATACTAGACCTGATCATCACAAACATGGGGACAAAATGCTCCACACGAAGTATATCCCTCATTGGTGAGATCAGACCATAATGTCTCACTGGAGATCCACATCCCGCCACACCCCAGCAAAAAGACCACAGTGAAGAACTTCTCAAAAGCAAACTTCACACTTCTTAAGACTGAGTGGTATCCTTCAAGGCCCCGAGCCAGTGGAAACCACAACCCATGCTGCTGAAACCCTTACAAATGCCTTCTCGACACCACCAGGAATGTATGGATCAAGCAATCCCTCATAAAATCAAGACCCTTTCCACCAAAGGCAGGCGCCGGTCTGGTGGACTCCAGCCATAAACAAACTCTACAACAGAGAAAGCTACTACATGACAGAGCAAAAATCCTTAAATGGGAAGGCATCTCTGATCAATACTAGCAAAAAACTACGATCACTCATAAAATCATCCAAGGCCAACTTTGAGAGAAAAATCACTAATGACACAAAAGACAATCATAAAGCCTTCTTTAGCTATGTTAGAAACCTGGGTGAAACTCCCAGATATGCTCAGAATTAGTCCAAAATGATAAAAATCACTGAACCCACAGACATTGCCAACATACTGGCAGACAGGTTCAGTGCAAATTCCTCCCTCCCCAAAGGAGAAATATCTATCCCACCAGAGTCTAGCCTCCCAAACATCTCAGATGCCCAGGTGAGAGCTGCTCTCTAAAGCAAAAACACAGCATCAATGGGACGGACGGTGTCCCCGGCTGTGTGCTACGAACTCAATGAGGAACTAAACCCACACATAAGGCTGCTGTTTAATCTTAGCCTTACTACAGGATACATACCCAAAGAATGGCGGACAGCTGTGGTCCCACTCCACAAAGGCGGTGCTTCTACGGACCCTATTACCGCCCCATAAGCTTGACGAGCCTTGTCTGCAAAGCTATGGAGAGGATCATAATGGAACTCATAAATAAAGACATTGGGGACCTACAGACACTGGATCCTACCCAATTTGGCTTTGTCAAGGGCAGATCCTGCCTCTTGAACTTAGTGGACTTTTTCGAAACAGTCACTAAGGCCATTGATGAGGTAAGGCAGTTCACACAGCCTACCTTGACCTAGCAAAGCGTTCGACACAATACCCCACTGGCATCATAGAAAAGCTCACCAGCTTAGATGTAAACCCATATGTCACAAGATGGGTTGCAAACTGGCTCAAGGACAGAACACACAGGGTTAGAGTTGCTGGTGCCATGTCAGACTCTAAGCGGTCACGGCGGTGTCCCACAGGGCTCAGTCCTGGGCCCCCTTGTTCGGCATTTATTTTTCTGAAGTGCAGGCAAACATAGGGGGATTGTGGCTGACAAAATTTGCAGATGACTGCAAACTGGGCACCATAATTGACACTCCATCAGACACAGATATCCTCCAGAAAGGTCTCATAGAAATGGATAACTGGTGCCAGAGCCATGGCCTTAAGCTAAATGCCAAAAAATGTATAGTCATACCCTTTGGGAAAAACAAGGTAACCCATAATTACCACATAGGTGGTAATCCATTAAACATGGAAGAAGTTATCAGGGACCTGGGGACCCAAGTTGACAGTAACCTCTCTTTTGACACTCACATTGCCAAAGTGGTTGGAAGACCTTCTACATTGCCCACCTGATCATGAAGGATTCACATCCAGATCAGGAGAGGTCATTGTACCCTGTACTCTTCACTTATCAGACCAATGATTGAGTACAACGCCCCATTCGGAATGTACCTTACCCGACACCTGCAGCAGTTGGAAAGACCCCAAAGTTCCTCACCAAAAGGATAAAGGCTCAAACATATGTCATCACGATGCCCGACTGAAGAAACTCCAGCTCTATTCAGTCGCATACCGTCTGCTCAGAGGTGATCTGTGCCTGACATACAGGCCATGTCCAGCCCGGAATTAATGGACATGCTCCACCTCAAAAATCCAAATCCACCAGAGCCACAAGAGCAAGAGACTTAAGCCTCAACACGGATATAAATAGGGCGTGCTGGAGGGACAGATTCATCACCCAGAGACTCCCTACACTATGGAACAGAATCCCAGTCCATGTGAGGCAGAGCCCCTCACTGACTCTGTTCAAGAGAAATCTTGACGAGTGGATGGGAGATCGTAGGTTTACCCTGGGAATCATCTCTGTATCACTGCTGGACAGAGGCACAGAAAACTAATGGGTATAGTATTCTCATCCTAAGGGGTGGTGAAAGCCACACACACTCTGGCTAGGCTTATAAATGCCCTAGGGCAGATAGCCTAGTATGAACCCATGAACCTATGAACCTATGAACTACTAGCTAGCTTAATTGTTGATTGGCTGCTTGCTGCGTGATCTTATTGATATCCTGTTTCCCAATACAGCAAGCAGCCAACCAATATGTCAATGTCATTTTTTCATCAGCGTACATACTCACTGATGACATCCTGATGAGAGTTTATTTTCTTCTAAAGAAAAATCTTCTCCATAATACACTGCAAGTCCACTGTATCTGAGATTACAGTGCCCATAGCTGGGCTATTACATTACAGTTCCATTCACATAGAATGGAAGAACAGAGAAGAACAACCATTTTTCAGAGGCCTCAGTAAAAGTATAATTCACTGTCAGGCAGTGCCTCTCACCAGGTAGAAGTAGTCACTACTAATTTTATTCTGTTTGTAACCCTGAGTGCCCTCCTGGGGGCAGACATCCTGAAGAGAGTCTGTTTTCTTCTAAAGAAGCATCTTCCCCATAATACACTGTGGGTCCACTGTTTCTGAGAATACAGTGCCCATTGCTGGACTGCCACAATTCCATTCACTTAGAATGAATGAACAGAAAAGAGGAGCTAATTTTCAGAGGCCTCAGTAAAAGTATCATTTACTGTCATGCAGTGCCTCTTACAAATGTGTTTCCTACTGATGTGTTACACATAGCATTCCCACCCCTCCGTTTTTTTCCCTAAGTGTCCGGAAATAATAACAGCACTCCGGTTCTCCGGTTCTCACTCTGAGACTCCGGAACTGTAATGTAATAGCCCAGCTATGGGCACTGTAATCTCAGATACAGTGGACTTGCAGTGTATTATGGAGAAGATTTTTCTTTAGAAGAAAATAAACTCTCATCAGGATGTCTGTCCCCAGGAGAGCAGTCAACAGTACAAACAGAATAAAATTAGTAGTGACTGCTTCTATCTGATAGGTTTGCAATGAGCCAAACAAAAGAAAAGTTAAAAAATATATCTCTTTTAATTATTTTCCCATAGCGGTCCTTTAAGAGCAAGGTGTCTTCCCTTCAAGACTGCTTCTACCTTCTTTACAGATATTGCTCCACCTGCTGGAATAACATCTGTGCTCCACTGCATAGTCAGTTTACACTATAGTATGTTCCAAGCTCATACCACAAATTAATCCTACTTTGTCTATTGTAAAGGCTACCTGCATACCACTGAGACCCCCAACACTCACCTCTTTGTTAAAAACCTTGCCTCTTTGTCTCTCTCTACTATCAATAAGTTAGTCACTACCTTAGTGCCAACTCTCTTAGTTAGCTATACCCTCTTGTTTTCTGTTTGTGGTTTCCTTTTAACTGTTTTTATCTTACTGTGAATACCTGTGTATATCTCGCTATAATATCTCTTTCCTCTCTGCCTACACCTCCCCTCCTCTTCTACTTATCTGCTGACTCTCACTCTGTGCTCCTTACTGTTTCCATCCTGGCCTGCTCATTGTTTACCTTCCTGTCTATCCTACTCTGCACATACTTCATTTTCCTGCATCCCACTCTTTCTCTCACCCGTATAATTTCCTGTCTATCCCACTCTGCATATACTACATTTCCCTGCACCCCACTCTCTTTCCCTCACCCATAATTCTCTGGGGCATTTAAAACTCTTAGTGTTTCTGTGCCATCTTTTCCTCTTCCTAATAGTCTGTGGCTTCATCTCAGTAGTATACAGGTCCCTAATTTACTGATTTTAACAGCATTTCACTTGCATTCAGCATTTAAACTGCATTTACCTCACTTAGAAGGGCTTTATATGCTGCTATAACTTATTTATGGGGCTTTGGTAAGCACCTAAACAACTATTTGCCAAGTACTGTGGTTCAGCTGAGTTATTGTTGTCTCATGCCACACAAGTAAAAGGCTGTATATAAATTGAAACAGGTTACTTTACCTGCCTTTGGACATATTATTTCTACTCAAATAGCAACTGCTCTATTGTACACTGTTACCATATTTCTGTAGATATTGCTGTTCATATTTCTGTGGATTTCTGTTTGTATCTCTAGCAGTTTTAACTGGTGACAGTGGGTTTGTAGAATGTAGTTATTGCATTATTGGGTATTTGCCTTATACAGTGATTGCTTTATGGCATGAATGACCTCAATGTCAAATACAGTAGTAGCAGCCTTGTGGATGTGAAGGTTAGCTCATTGTTTGTTTTTCTTTTAATTCTAAGTTTAGTCGCTGTGAGACTGACAATTGTTTTAACTACTTAACCTGGCTTCTACAATTCAAGAGTTATTCTAGCTGTAGTGGATGTTAAAGTATAGAACTGCTGCTAAGCTATATTCTCATATCTCAGTTACTTGGACTATTTCAACTACAAAATGGCACAAGTATGCTACTAGAACTACAACAAAATTTTTATTGTAATAGTTGTTTTAACATTAAGACATCATGGTTAATAGCTTACCATTTTTATGTGAAAGTGTTATAGTGGAAGTAAGTCCTTGAACTTTTGTCTCTCATTTTTACTGCTCTAATCTGTAAAGCTAGTAACATATCCATGTTTTATTTACTTATTTTTTCATATTTTATCCAAAATAACTCCTCTCTAGCTGTTATCAGTAGTTGCTTATAGTACTTATTTTATTTTTTCTCTAGCATTTATACTCAGCAGACACTCTCCCCTCCTCTTTCTCTAGGTTTTAAGAGCAAAGTGTCTTCCCTTCCAGACTGCTTCTACCTTTTTACAGATATTGCTCCAACTCTTGGAATAACGTCTGTGCTCTACTGCATAGTCAGCTTACACTAAAGTATATTCCAAGCTCATACCACAAATTAGTCCTACTTTGTCTATTGTAAAGGCTACCTGCATTCCACTGAGACCCCCAACACTCACCTGTTTGTTAAAAACCTTGCCTCTTTGTCTCTCTCTGCCATCAATAAGTTAGTCACTACCCTAGTGCCAACTCTATTAGTTAGCTATACTGTCTTGTTTTCTGTTTGTGGTTTCCTTTTAACTGTTTTTATCTTACCGTGAATACTTGTGTATATCTTGCTAGAACATCTCTTCCCTCTCTTCTTACACCTCCCCATCTCTTCTACTTACCTACTGACTCTCCCTATGTGCTCCTTACTGCTTCCTTCCTGGCCTGCTGATTGTTTTTTGTAGTGACTGCCATTTCCTGGCCTGACCCACTCCATTCACCCTCACTACGCTCTGGCTTACTCTGCTTCTCTACCATACCCCCATTCCCACCCTCACACACACCCCCACTTTCATTTCATTTAATTTATACTGGCTACATCTCGTTTCCAACCCCTCACACTCTCCTCACTTATCCAATCACAGCTGTCCTCTTTAAACTTCCTACCACTCCTCTCCAAATAGCTTCCTATCCCTGCTCTACATCCACTAATGTATCATTTACTGTTTATACCTACCCACACCACAGCCCCACTCTTTCATCCCCCTCCCTCTCTTCTCCCCCACACTCACAGCATCTTAGCATATATCCAGCCATTTACTGTACCTTCCCTTAACATACTAATGCTCCCTTCCTGCTCACTCCTCTCTACATTTGTAAATTAATCTCTCCTTAATAGTCCCTATTCATTGTTTTCATCTTATTTCTCACTCCTCTCCTCCCTAGTAAATAACTTGTTCTCCACATTTACCTAGCTCTCTGTCATCCTTCTTCTATCATTGTCTCATTTCAAACCATGACCCCCTCTACTTCACATCAATTCTGCTTATGTACCTCTCATTACTTACCTCCTACCATACACCCCTTAATTTATCACATTCATCCCCAACCTACCCTTCTCCTGTACTCCACAAGTAACTCTCCCTGCTCTTCTTAATTTTCCCTTCTCTCTCTAACTCTTCCTTCATACATCTCATCAAAATAAAATTTTCTCTGTCTCTATCACATCCTTCAAATCTAAATACAAACCCACTGGCTTTTACCTTTATGCAAACAAACCTTCCCCTTTTTCTAACAATTTACTATCATCCAGTGACATCCACCCCAACCCAAGCCCATCTAGTCCAATCACAACAAATCCCTGTCTCACTAAACATCTCTCTATTTTTGCTATTAACATGCAAAGTATACCTAATAAAGTTACAGAACTACACTTCTGGATCACCCATCACTCACCACACATCCTGACCCTATCTGAAACATGGCTAAAACCACATATTTCTAATACTGAAATACTACCTCCCCACTGCAGCATCTATCACCAAGATAGCACCACCAAAAAAGGTGGAGATGTCGCAATTAAGGAATCTGAACATCTTAACCTATCCCCCCTGCTAATATATTTGCCTAACTTTCAATTAGTTAACTACTACATCTAAACTCTCACCTCAACCCCCATAAGAAACTTGCCATTGCCTCTATCTATAGCCCACCTGGAAACAACATTCCCATCCTCAAATCTATTATAGCATGGATTTGCATTAATATCCCTTATGCGACCTTACTACTAGGCAACATAAATATTGACTATCCTATACCTCTCCCTCCCTTCAAATCAACCTACACAGGATCTGGTTAGCTGATAGCTGATAGACAATGTGCTATTTCAAATGAGTTGGGGAAGAAGGGAGACCTTTACCTAGCAAGCAGGGTATCCCTGCACAGGAAAGAGATCCCCAGTACTGCTCATGGGTCTAAAGGAACCCATGATGGGCAGCACAGACTGCCCCAACAGAATCTGTCAGTAGCAGGAGAAGCCACTAATCCATGTACATGTCCAGGACATAGGGTTAAATGTTTTGAATGCAATCAGTGGGGCCATGTGGCATACAGATGTCCACAGAGGCAAGGTGGGGAACAAAAGTTGAGAGAGCCAGTAAGTGGGAAAGACAAAATGCCAATAGTAAGTTGTCTTGAGACAACAGGGGTATCGAACTACCAACCTGTAGAGGTCCTGATAGGGAAGGATTTGGATGAGGCAGTACCATGTGTTTATGCAATTATACACAGTCAGGCTAGGAGACAAGCATGTGGGTCTGGTAGCCTGGGGAGACCCAGACAGACTGCATACTTGAAGCCAGGACTGGTGAGGTGGTTACTTCAGGGAGGGAGCTAGTCTGTAGCAGTGAGACTGAAGGTGAGCCAGAGCTGCTTGTGGGTACTGATGTTCCCTTGGACAGAGTGACTACAAAGGTAGAAATGAGTAGTAGTACCCAGGCTGACAGTGAGGCACCACTGTCAGAGGATGCCAGAATTCCTGTGGAAGTGGAGCTTGGAAGGGTTACAAAGAGAGAGTTGAGACAGGCTCAGCTCTCAGACCCTACATTGCAAGGCCTGAGGCAGATAGCTAGGAAGCCACCTTATTCTCAAGGGAAGAGGGAATCTGTATATTGGGACAAAGGGTTACTGTACAGAGAGTGGACCCCTGAGGAAGGGCTAGAGGGTGAGAGAATACAACAGTTGGTAGTGCCTAGAGTCTACTATCTGGCACTTCTAGCCCTAGCCCATGATATTCTCTTTGCAGGTCATATGGGCATAAAACATACAATGAGATGTATTATGCAGAACTTTTATTGCCTGGGATTTCCAGAGATGTAACAGGATACTGCAGGACCTGTGAGCAGTGCCAAAAGGTAGGCAAGGCAGGAGACAAGGTGAGAGCTCCTTTGATGCCTTTGCTTGTGATTGAGGAGCCATTTCAAAGGGTAGCTATGGATATTGTGGGGCCTCTGAGTACCCTAAGTTCCACAAGGAAAAAATATATCCTAATGGTAGTGGATTATGCTACACGATACCCTGAAGTAGTGGCTCAGTCCTCCATTGAGGCAGAAAAGGTGGCAACTGCTTTGTTAGAGATTTTCAGCAGGGTAGGTTTCCCAAAAGAAATACTGACTGACAGAGGTGCCAATTTCATGTCAGACCTGCTGGCTTGTCTGTGGAAGTACTGTGGGGTGAAGCACCTGAAGACCATTCCCTACCATCCCCAGACTAATGGTCTTGTTGAGAGGTTAAACTCTACAATCAAGTCCATGCTATAGGCATTTTCAGACCAGTTTAAGAGGGAGTGGGACAAATAGTTGCCCCATCTGTTGTATGGTTACAGAGAGGTTCCCCCAGGAATCCACAGGTTTTTCATCCTTTGAGTTGCTGTATGGGAATAGGGTGAGGGGCCCTCTAGATTTAATTCGAGATGAGTGGGAAGGTGAGTGTGAACCTCACAAGGAGTCTGTTGTGGCAGCTGTCCTAAACCTCAGGACAAGGCTCAAGGAACTCATGGTCTTGTCCAAGGAGAACCTGCCAGAAGCCCAACAACAGAAAAAGGTGTGGTATGACAGGAATGCTTGAGCTAGAGAGTATGCTGTAGGGCAGCAGGTAATGGTTCTCATTCCTGTCAGACACAACAAGCTGCAAGCAAGCAGCTTGGGAGGAACCCTTACCAGATGGTAAGAAAGGTAAGTGATGTTAACTACATGGTGGAACTGCTAGGCAGGAGGTAGGGGCACAAATTGTACCATGTTAACATGATGAAACCTTACCATGATAGGGAGGGTCTTTTACTGAGCATTTGCAGTAGATTGCAGGAGGAGTCTGAGGGAGATCTGGTGTTTGTGTTACAAATGTATTAGAGCTGTATGTCATATAAGATGGTTTGTACAGATATGTGCTGAAGAGGTATTTTATGAAGTGCTGTTTAAAATGTAACCACAGCATGCCCTACTGGAATAGAAGAGAAATGTACATGCACTATTGTAACTGTTTAAATGGATATATTTTAACAAAAGAAACTAGAATACAGAAGGTTAACTTCATAAAAATAGCTGAAATTAAATTACTTTATGGCCAGGCCATAAAACAATGTTATCTTTCAGTTTCAGTGAAGCCAAAGACACATTGTCTAAAACTAGGGGAGTTTTCTGTATTGTCTTAGAAGTGTTTTATGACTTCCACCATCTGCCACAAAATCTGAGGTCTATGTATTTTCATAGGTGGATGCTAAATACTGCTAGCTTTCAGCACTGGTTGTGTTTCACCTGGGATAGAGTTAGATAACAAGAAATTATGTCATTCTGCAAGCTATCCCAGAAGTAATATTTTAAATATTAATTTGAGAGGTCTCTGAGAGAGAGAGAGGGCCTTCTGTATTCCGTCATGGACCTGACAAGATCCATTAATCACACATCTGCCTTGCTGCTCTAATTAAGTAAGTGTACTAGGGTATAGTAATTTTCTTAGACATAGTCAGGAATATAGCAAAGCTTAGTGTAGATGTTTTTCTTTATGTGAGACTGTCCTGCAATGTTGTTTTAAATATCTCCTGTGATTTTGAACTCCGATGTTACTTTAAAGATATACTGAGTATTTTCTTGTTATTTTATTATTTGTTATTAAATATATAAAACATTTCATTGTGGCTGATCCTTTTAGAGATATTTAAGTTCTGGGAGTACTTGCATATTTATTCAGTAACTCTGTGGGCCACTCCTAATAGCCTAGCGCTTGGTCAAACTACCATTTGTATTAATAGTAACATTACACAATAAGATTGGATACCCTTTGTTTAGGGCCTTAAAGTAGCTGATAAGGGGTTCTGGTGGCAGTAATAACTACATTATAGTCTGGACAGAAGGGGACATAGCTAGTAAATCTGTACCAGCCTTTCCCAGGTGTGTGTGTAAAATAAATCTCCAAAAGTGTGTGTGTCAGCTACTTGGGCAGGGACATGAAGCACTGGTTGGACAGAGAGAGTGTTGGAAGAGTTGGCTTGGAACCCCGGCTAAGGTCTCAACTCTATAGCTGTGCCAGTGGGGAGTCTTATTGGGGATCTGGAGAAAGAGGGAGAAACCAGCTCTAAACTGACTGTGGTCTCTGTGTGCTCTTGAAATTGCACAATGTAGAGAGCTGCTTCTAGAAGTAGTGTGTGTGTGTGTGTGTGTGTGTGTGTGTGTGTGTGTGTGTGTGTGTGTGTGTGTGTGTGTGTGTAACTTGTCATCCACCTAATGAACGTCCCCCACTGGTGCCAGGGGTGAGGAATGAGGCGCCTTGATCACTGGTCTAGTGGTAGAGCATCACAGTGCTAACACGTACTGGACTGAAATCAGAGCAAGAAAAAAATTAATGCCATTCAGAAAATGCATTTGTATGAACCTGAAATAAAATGCTGAAAGATTTTGGGTTATTCAGGTTATTCAGAGTATAATCACAGTTTCAAGGATTATTCAGAGTATGTCATAGCCCCATTCATCCTTGACAAAAGTGTTATGCAATACTATGAACAAAGAAATTAAGAAACATTTGCTGTATTTAAGCAAACTAGAAATTAATGGCAGCATCTGCAGAGAAAAATTAAGACGTTAAAAAAAAAAGTTACATTACTGGTTTATACCTCATCAGCTTGTTGCAGTTTTATTGTAAGACCCTAGTACTACATGTTTCCAAAGCAATGATTGAAATGTAGCAGATTCATGCTTGCATAAGTATAAATGGCTAGTATACGTATTTATTTAGGAAAGATTTTACTGGTTTTCCACCAAAAGCACGTCCTTGTGGCGACTAACCATTTGCCACAAAAGACCAGACTGCTGAGCCAATGAGTAGTGCTTGACTAGGACCTGAGAGTTTGCTAATGAGCTGTAATAGCATCAGGTTGTTTACAAATACCTGTTACTGAGTATGACTACATGCCAGCTGTAATAACAATTGCCCATGTTGCATTAGTAATAAACAAAATCTAATAAATGCATTCTTTTCTTCTTACTCTCCTCTCCTGTCCGAATTGATGTTACAGTGTTCCTGTAGAGTGTGTTCCTCACTTGCTAAGCTCCTTTCTTTGCTTTCCTGTATCCTCCTCTGCATAATTTTTGATGAAACACTAAGGATTCCAGTTTGCTGGGAACAGATTCATGGCTCCTTACCCCCTCCTATTCTGTTTTGTATTTAGTGCACCCACCAGTTGATTGTCAATACAGATGACAGCTTGTACTACCTGATACATTTGTCAGCTATGGTCCCACAGATGTCACATAATGTTACACAGAATCACAGCTTTGACTTTCTTTTAGACTCTCAATTATCTTGGTTTGCTCTGTTTAATACGTTTTTCTTTGCGTGGCTAACTTACGGAAGTACAGCAATTTGCCAATTTGTGCTATTTGTACTTATTTCTTTATTGTAGTCTAGTTATCACTACTGTGGTATCTGCCTTTACAGCATTGGCTGTGCACTGCATTAGTGTACTGGTCTGTGAATCCAGCCCCAAGTAGGCAAAAAAGGGCTAGCTAAATCGTAGACTATTAGGACCGTAAGGAAATAAAGTAATTAGGCAAGTAAATGGTTATTGCTGAATAGGCAATACAAAGTTTTAAACCGAGGTACTGACTACAGTCAGTCATTTTATAGGTGTGTTATCAGTCACATATGTCCAGTTTTATGCACCAGCTCAAAACTGTTGCTTGGAATTGCAATTCTATATCTGAACAAAAGCTGTAAGCAAGCTATTCTTTTCAAATACTCTAAAATTCAAATGTACATTAAAATGTTGAATATCAGTGACCATGAACACAAAGCAAAGGATATCACTGCAAAAGACAAGGTGACCTTCTTTACAGAGAAGTTCAGAAAAAGTATGTAATCATAGTACTCGTGTTATAAGTGTGTTTTTTAAACACTTTTAATAAATTCACATACATTTATTAATGACAGGAAAAAACATACATAAATAGAAAAAAAAAAAATCATCACAAAAAGTTTCATGTTCATTATAAATGGGATCACTACTGAATCCCGAACATACAGAATACCGAACCTGAAAATACCAAGACTAAAATTCCGAAAAGATAGAATGCCAAAATTTCACAAACGCAAATACAGCAATACTGAAAGCCCAAAATATCGAAATAACAATATTTGACAATCTTGGATGCCACCTGTGCAATAAAAAAAAAAAAAACAGTAGCTGCAAAGCTGTGTAGAGACACCAAAACAACACAAGTCCCAGCACTTCTCACACTACAAAGTGCTATTTACGTAAAGCACATACTAATAAACAAACTGTTAGATATTATGAATATAAGGCTGAAATTAATTCTGTTGTAAATATGCTGAAATAAAAACTTTGCTTGAATATATGTATAGAGTTTAAAATGTGCATTCATACTATATGTATAACAGACAGGCTTCTCTTCACAGCATCAGAAAATGCCTAACAAAGCAATATTGGAAAACAAGCATTACATGATTTTCTCATGTTTGCAGAACAAATATTTATTAACAGACATACTTTTTTATAAATTCAGCAATATGTGATGTTTTTTCTATAGGAACAGCTTATACAGATGTTTCCTTTCAGAATGGCATCCTCACATCAGCAAAAGTGCTTAAATCACAAAAGGACAATAGAAAAGTCTAAAAATAGACATTATGTGACTTCCCATAGAAGGCCAGAAAAATATACCAAGAGGAAATAATCTCTGTGTGCGTGACTAGCTCTCTATATAGCAATTGTAGTAATTCAGTTATGTGAGAGAAGGACGGAGAGAGGTATTTTGTAGAAGTCATCATTCATATCTGTAATGAAGGAAAACTTTGTAAATATATGCTACAAATCTGACAGACTACGTGTGGTTTATTATAAAATAAGTTATCTGTAACTGTGCTTATAGCTGCAAAATATATTTCTTTATCAGTCTACAATTTGAAATAGCTTGGTGCTTTAAACAGACTACAGATGGAGTCATGCAAAGTTATGTGTCTCTGATTCAGCAGTAAACAGCACAGGAAGACTATGTGTCTTAAGAAGACTTTGGATCCAGCAGGCATAGGAGCAGAGCACGCAAATTAAAATAAAATTTTCAATGTTGATCCTTTGACAACGTTCCTAGCTTGTATCCAAAAACAGGGGGAGTGAATGGGTAATGCCTTGTATAAGATCACTCCTGTAAAAGCACAGTAACGAACGTTTATGTGAAGAAGTTTTCTACAGTTTGTAGCAATACAGTTTAATAGATGTCTAAATCTGTTGAGACTGCATTGCAGAAAGGTGGAGCAGTTCCATAAATTCTCCAGAAATGATACAAGACAAAGTTGTAAGACTGAAACTGCCAGTTTTGCTGTACAGACTTCACAAGTGACTACAGAAACTTTTCAACCATCTACAGTAAAGCAGCTTGGCCATCTGCCTCTCTGTTGACTGGTAAGAAAATTATTCTGGGTTACATACAGTATGAATGCCATAGAGATAATAATAATAATAATAATAACAGAATAAATGTATATACTGCATATTAGCAAATGTAAAACCTTATTAGGGCAAGTTAATAGTAAGGCATTATGCAAATGAATTGCAAGTTGATAGTAAGGCATTATGTAAATGGATTACAATATTTGACTGGTATCTAAAACAAAATCATGTGTGGTATAAAAAATATTTATTGTGTGTACAATGTCATAAAAATACATTACATGCCACTTTTCAAAGGTTAGACTGTACAGACAAAAATTTTAATGGTAAAGAACCAAGAAAAGTTAATATGTTGACATTATATTCAAATGTTAGACAGTTATGTTCTATCACCAGATGTAAAAGGTTTATTTCAGAGTTGCAACAACAGTCAAATCAGTTACTGATAGAACCTCTAGTACATTTTGTTACAAAATAATGTAATAAACTTTGAAAAGACAGACACAAGTTCAGGAAGCTTAGACAAGTTATACATACATTTTTTCAAAAGTGCTTAGGAGTTTCAGATTCAACAGAGCAGGCTCCTGAGACACATCAGGCAGACCATGAGAAAACTCTTCAATAGCAGTTGCAGGATAAAGAAAATAAATTAGCTGAACTGACAGCGACTGGGAACTTCCTGCATACACAGCTAATCTGTGCAAAATAAATATATTTTATAATATGTTTATGTTTTGAAAATGGTTAAACATACATGGTAGGATGGTAGGATGTGATGCCTGGACAAACCATTCTCAAATGTTTTACTTTCATTGAGTTAAAGCAAGACATTTATCAGTACTACAGTAAAGTAGAGCATATGACGGCCATTCTTAGCATAGTCAAACGGTAAACAAAACTGTTCTAGTGTATAAAAATTAAATAAAAATAGATAATAAGGGTAAAAATTTAAAGTCGCAACACTGACATGCTTGCATAAAGATATACAGATACAAGACAGACATGCATGTATGTTCTTTTCATCTAGACTCTAGAGTACATTTCTTTTACAATGCACAACAGCAAAAGACAGACAACAGCAAATATAAATAATGTAAATATAAACATATGTTGGTTAAGCTAATATCTATTTTGTTTTTTACAGTTTTTCTTATAATTGTATAGTAACACCACACCAAACAGTTAAAGTTCTGAATTTTAAAAAGAAATAAAATCACAGATGGTATTAGTCAAACAGTTTTTGTAAAATTAATGGCAGGATAGTTAAATAGTTAAATAAATAAAAAAATACTGAAATCCATGTAAGCTAATTATAAAATAATGTCTATGTATGCAATATAAATGCATAGTTATGTAAATCACAATCAGATTAAAGGAAAAATGCTAAAATAATTAACTATGGTTTGCAGAGTATTAAATGTGAGCTCAGAGCTTCCTAGACTGAATTAATAGTTACAGGAAATGTTGGAAAGATAAGATAAACAAGACTGATTGCCAGACAAGTAGCTTGAGTTTTTCTAAAACATTATTGTTATTAAAACATAATTGTTAAAATGTTTACAGGCAACACTATTTGGTAATTATAATGTGCATAGATGTCACTGATAATCTATTTGCAAGTAAATGTTAAAACTCAGTTGCATCAAGTACAGCCAGCAGATGGGCTATAGTATACATACAGTTCAATTGTGCAGAAGGGTATAAATACCTACTAGAGAGGTAGTAAACAGCAAAAGCTTTATAAAAAATGATCAAATCAAATAAAAGTTCATAGTTTGTTAGTAACCTAATAAAATAAATGTATAACCAAAGGGTTAGGCTGACATATATTCTATTCTCACAGCATAAAGTAAATAAACAATACTGCAATGCTGCAGGGGGAGGGGTACTTTCTCAGTTTTAATCTGACTGTATAAGCAGTACTGCACAAGGGTCTGAAATAAAGCTACAGAAAAAAATAAACAACAAGGGTCTGAAACAGAGTTACAGAAAAAAACAGTATTTCATTCCTTCTTTACAATACTGTTTTAGGAGGGAGGGAAAAACAGGTATTAGTGTATTAGAAATACTGGTAAACTGGATTAAACCTGACAGGATAAGATATTTTACAAGTTGTTAATAGCTATCATAATGGTTATTATTGTATTGTTTAGTATTAAATTGTATTTGCAACATGTTAAATTGCAAAGCTATACACAAGATTATTTAAAATTGCTTTATTACAGCTATACAAGAGAGAGTAAAGATATGTAAAAAATTGAACAAGATTGGTCACTATTTTTAATATGATTTTGGCAAAACAATGTTGGTATAAAAAAGCATTAATGTTTTTAAAATAACAGAACATATGCCTTTGATGCCAATTCCACTAGATACTTCTAAAAAGACAAACATTTTCCAAGATTGTGCTTAATATTAATGTTATTAAATTTGTAAGATTAGACTAAATGTACTTTATAGTCTTGTATGTACAAATGCAGAATAATTCATTACAAATGATAATCTTTGTATGTACAAATGCAGAAGAATTTAGTACAAATTAAATTAATGTCTAGTAATGAATATATGTGAAAAAAACATATTTAAAGAAAAAATGGGTCCAGGGTACCTACTAGATTGAAATGCATAAATAGCAAACAGTCTGTGTAAATACATACTGTACAGAATACATTGTAATAAGTTCAAAAGTAATTCGTCAAGTTGTAAAATCACTGGTTTTACCCCAGTTAGAGGAAAATTATATTAAAATATTGTAGTCATACAGCTAATGGACTAATATGTACATAAAATTCTTTAGTGTAAATATACTAAAATAATTGCTTTCAAATATTTATTATCTAAGCCCAGCTCAGTGTTTTACCAAGGTGTTAATGGGCAGTTCAGAAACATAAACACAATGTGATGGTTAAAATGACATTGAAACTGTATATTTTCAGCAGTGTATAAATGCTTGCAGTAGCACAATAGTTCTTGTCTCTTATAGTTAATTCATAGGTTCATAGGTTCGTAGGTTCATACTAGGCTATCTGCCCTAGGGCATTTATAAGCCTAGCCAGAGTGTGTTTGGCTTTCACCACCCATTTTAAATTAATTTTGCTATGCCCTTTTTCGAGGTTAGTATACTGTGCCTCTGTCTAACAGTGACACAGAAGTGATACCCGGGGTAAACCTACGATCTCCTATCCACTCATCAAGATTCCTCTTGAAGAGAGTCAATGAGGGACTCTGCCTAACCTGGACTGGGATTTTATTCCAGAGTGAAGGGAACCTCTGGGTTATGAATCTGTCCCTCCAGCATGTCCTATTTATTTCAGTGCTGAGGTTCAAGTCTCGAGCGTAGCTCGATGGGATTTGGATTTTCTGAGGTGCAGCATGTCCATTAATTCCGGGTTGAACATGGCTTTATATGTCAGGCACAGATCGCCTCTGAGCAGGCAGTATGCCACTGAGTAGAGCTGGAGTTTCTTTAACCGGGCAGCATATGGCATCTGTTTGCGACCTATGATCCTCTTGGTGAGGTACTTTTGGGGTCTTTCCAGTTGCTGCAGGTGTCTGGTAAGGTACATCCCAAAAGGGGCATTGTACTCAATTATGGGCCTGATGAGGGATGAGTAAAGAAGCACGATGACCTCCCCTGATCTAGATGTGAATCCCTTCATGATTAGGTGGGCTATATAAAATGTTTTTCTAACCACTTTGGCCACGTGGTTGTCAAATGAGAGACTGCTATCAACTTGGGTCCCCAGGTCCCTAATTACTTCTTCTGTACTTAATGGATTACCACCTATGTGGTAATTTGTGGGCACTTTGTTTTTGCCAAATGGGATGACTATACACTTTTTGGCGTTTAGCTTGAGGCCATGGCTCTGGCACCAGTTGTCTGTTTCTATGAGGCCCTTTTGGAGGATGCTTGTGTCGGCTGGAGAGTTGATTATGGCGCCCAGTTTGCAGTCATCTGCGAACTTAGTCAGCCACAGTCCTTCCGTGTTGGCCTGTATCTCCAAGAAATATATACCGAACAAGAGAGGTCCCAGGACTGAGCCTTGGGGGGGGCGCCACTTGTAACTGGTTTGGAGTCTGGCATGGCTCCAGCAATTCTAACCATGTGGGTTCTGTCCTTGAGCCAGTTTGCAAACCATCTAGTGACATAGGGGTTTATATTTAAGCTGGTGAGCATCTATAATGCCCGAGTGGGGTATTGTATCGAAGGCTTTTGCGAGGTCCAGGTAGGCTGTGTGGTCCACCTTCCCCTCGTCAATGGCCTTGGTGACTGTTTCAAAGAAATCAACCAGGTTTAAGAGGCAGGATCTGCCCTTAACAAAGCCAAACTGGGTAGGATCCAGTGTCTGTAGGTCCCCAATATCTTTATTTATGAGGTCCATGATGATCCTTTCCATAGCTTTGCAGACCAAGCTAGTCAGGCTTATGGGGCGATAGTTTCCAGGATCCATTGAGGCACCACCTTTGTGGAGAGGGACCACTGTTGCTGTACACCACTCTTTGGGTACATATCCTGTAGTAAGGCTGAGATTGAACAGTAGTTTTATGTTTGGGTTTAGCTCTTCTTGGAGTTCATGTAGGATGCAGCCTGGGACACCGTCTGGTCACATTGATGCTGTGTTTTTTGCTTTGGAGAGGGCAGCTCTTACCTGAGCATCTGAGATGTCAGGGGGGCAGCACTCTGCTGGAATAAATATTTGCCCTTTTGGTAGGGGGGGGAGAATTTTGCACTGAACCTGTCAGCTAGGATGTTGGCAATGTCTGTGGGTTCGGTGTATTTTTTTGTCATTTTGGACTAATTCTGAGCATATCTGGGAATTCCCACCCAGGTTCCTAACATAACTAAAGAAAGCCTTGTGATTATCCTTAGTGTCCTGTGCAATTTTTCTCTCAAAGCTAGCCTTAGACGATTTTATGAGTGACCATAGTTTTTTGCTAATACTGATCAGAGATGCCTTCTCTTTTTGGGATTTTGCTCTATCATGTAGTAGCTTCCTCCTTCTATTGTATAGTTTGTTTATGGCTGGGGTCCACCAGACAGGACGTCTGCCTTTGGAGGATTGGGTCTTGGTTTTATTTGGGATTGCATGATCCATGCATTCCTGAAGGTGTTCATAGAATGCGTTTATAAAGGATTCTGCGGTCTGGGCCATATTTTTCACAGGCCCAGGGGCTTTGAAGGATTCCACCTCGGTATTGAGGAGTGTGAAATTTGCTTTAGAGAAGTTTTTCACTGTGGTTTTCAGGGCAGGGGGTGGAGTCGGGATGTGAATATCCAGTGAGATTAGTTTATGGTCTGACCTTACCAGTGAGGGATACATTTCTGGTCTGGAGCATAGAGTCCCCATGTTGGTGATGATCAGGTTCAGTATGTTTTCCCCTCTTGTGGGAGTGGTAACAAGTTGTTCCATAGCATTTGAGTTTGTAAATTCTAGGAACCTTTGGGCTAGGGTTTTGGAGCTAGAGTAATGCTCCCAGTCTATGTTTGGGTAGTTGAAGTCGCCCAATATAATGGTGTTTGGAGAGACCTTCATATTTTCCAGTGTTCTCAGGAAGGCCGAGTGGGGTTCCTGGGTTTGGGAGGGTGGTCTGTACCAGGCTATAAACTGGAAGGCAGTTTTACCCACTGTTAGTTGCACATGGATAGTCTCTGATGCTTCGTGTTGTGCCACCAACCTGGAGGTGTGGGTATCTTTGACGAATATTGATACTCCCCCTCCTTTTGTAGTACGGTCCAAGTTTTGGGGCCAAAAAGCATGGTATGAGGTATAACCTGGTAGTGCTGAGGTGCTCTCGGGAGCCTTGAACCAGGTTTCTGTTACTGCACAGATATCGATGTTCTCCATGCTAAGGAGAGTTTCAAGTGCATGCATCTTGAGGTTTAGACTTCTGGCATTGAGTAGCATTACTTTTAATTTCTTATCCCTTGTGATACGTATGGAGGTGGGTTTGTCTTTTGAGCCTTGCCTAAAAAAGGCACTATGGGGGTAGCAAGAGTCTTTGCCAATATCCGAAAGCCCAGGGGTGACAGATGCAAGCCGTCCCTAGCGAAGCATCGTGGCTTGTCGAGCATGTCATCCCAGGCTGACAGGCATTGGATCCCCTTTGAATGACACCAATACTTAAGCCAATTGTTGAAATTGATCATCTTGTCTTCATATTGTGGCATCATTCTTGGTGAGGGTAAGATGCTACTCAAGGTCAGGGTCATACCGGCCTGGGCTACATGCTCAGAGAGCTCCTCTATGTCTCTTTTCATGTAGTCCAGGGAGGTACGTCTCGGGTCATTCACACCAGCATGGACAATGACTGAGTCATATTTGTACTTGCCTTGGAGTGACCTGAGTGCTTGTGTTATGTGGCGGATCCTAGCACCCGACAGGCAGCTCACCGTGACCTTCTCCTTGTTCAGCCTGGTGAGCGGGACGTCAGTGTGCCTGATGATAGAGTCATCTATTACAAGTGTATCAGGTGTGTTGTTTAGCCTTAAGGGCTGTGACTGTTCGGCACACAGGCTTTGTGAGCTATGTGTTGCACGAGTTTTGTTTTGGGGTAACGGTTGCTTGGGTGTCTGCTTTGGAGGTCTCTGCTGCTTAGGCAGATTTTTATTTAAAGCCTCCGAGTATGTTTTTTTGTGTTTATGTGTTTGGTTTGCTGTCGTGGTAGGTCTATGTGAGATTGGAATTGTAGTGAGTGTGGTTTCCTTCCCCTCCTGACTGGTTTCGCCAGTACTGAGTTGAGAGAGCTTAGCCTCCAGTATGGCTATATGGTTGCATCTCTCACGTGTTGTAATTTGTTGGGAGGAGGAGAGGGTTGTCTGTGTACATGAGGCAGTTGTAACATTGTCTCAAGATTCCGAGATTCACCAGCTGGACCGGAAAGGAGATTGACAACTGACCTTTGGATATGCTAGAATAGTATTGGGAATTCCTTTATAATTGAAAAAAAAGGGCCAAAGGGGAACGAGGTACTCAAAGGGAGTTTGTGAAGGTGTAGTGCTTTTAATATTTTAGTGCTGACTTATATAATTGCTTTAGTGAGCAAGTGCCAGGTAACTTAAATGCAATGTGTTTCAGGTAACTTAAATGCAAAAATGACAAACAGTAACTTTCTTTCAAGTGAAACAAGAAAATAAGTACAGTAAGCAATGCAGATATCACTAGGGATCCACAGAAGCGCTGAAAAGCCGCGTTTTAGGTGGAATTAGCGTTTCAGGGAAATAACAAGCAAACAAACAAGCAGCATACAAATAAAGCTAGATTCAGCAGGCCTGGATCTAGTCTATGCTACAGCAAACAAGGTGTACCAATTTCAGTAAGAAACAGTTCAGATATGCAGGCACTATAAGCCTTTAACCAGAAATTCCCAGCTCAGAAGGGCAGAGTCCAGCCTCTCCTCCCACAAGAGTGCAGACCACGAACCTTCTTAATGTAAAATAACTGGCCTGAAGCCCAGTTGCAAAGAGTTAATGGAACAGTTCTAAGTCATAAATTAAATTCTGTGATTGCCAAAGAATAAATTAATCAAATTAAAAATAAAATTAAAGCAGACACAGCTCATAATTGATAAAATATTTTCACAGAATAGTCTGCAAAAGAAAAAGTTATTAAATACATTCAGTTTTGGTAGTAATACTTGATATAATTGTATTAACTATGTAAAATTGCATTTTGACTTGTATCAAAAAAAGACTAAAAGTTTTGTTTCTTAATGTTTAAAAACAGAGGGAATTGTTAGATATTATGAATATAAGGCTGAAATTAATTATGTTGTAAATATGCTGAAAGAAAAAGTTTGCTTGAATATATGTATAGAGTTTAAAATGTGCATTCATACCATATGTGTAACAGACAGGCTTCTCTTCACAGCATCAGAAAATGCCTAACAAAGCAATATTGGAAAACAAGCATTACATGATTTTCTCATGTTTGCAGAACAAATATCTATTAACAGACATCCTTTTTTATAAATTCAGCAATACGTGATGTTTTTTCTATAGGAACAGCTTATACAGATGTTTCCTTTCAGAATGGCATCCTCACATCAGCAAAAGTGCTTAAATCACAAAAGGACAATAGAAAAGTCTAAAAACAGACATTATGTGACTTCCCATAGAAGGCCAGAAAAATATACCAAGAGGAAATAACAATCTCTGTGTTCGTGACTAGCTCTCTATATAGCAATTGTAGTAATTCAGTTATTTGAGAGAAGGACAGAGAGAGGTTTTTGTAGAAGTCATCATTCATATCTGTAATGAAGGAAAACATTGTAAATATATGCTACAAATCTGACAGACTATGTGTGGTTTATTATAAAATAAGTTATCTGTAACTGTGCTTATAGCTGCAAAATATATTTCTTTATCAGTGTGCAATTTGAAATACTTGGTGCTTTAAACAGACTACATATGGAGTCATGCAAAGCTATGTGTCTCTGATTCAGCAGTAAACAGCACAGCAAGACTGTGTGTCTTAAGAAGACTTTGGATCCAGCAGGCATAGGAGCAGAGCATGCAAATTAAAATACATGTTTCTCAAACAAGTGAAGATCTGTGGACATAAGTACTGATACCATTTCCCAAAACTCAGAACTCAAATTACGAGAATGTAACACAAGTAGACATATCTGTTAGAGTTATGGTTCAATTGCAACTTTAAAATTATATCCATAATAAACGTATTATAGCTTTAACTACTCTTCCTTTGCAACCCCCACACCACTTTAATTTACAGCACCAATAACATCTTTCTGTTGTTCTTTTCTCTAGATGGTATACGTAACCTTGAATGACCAGAACATGCTTATTCTTTTGTGATTGCACCCTAGGATACAGTTCACCTAGAATGCCAGGTGCATCAGAATGATCGTCAGACATTGCAATGACGTTTGCTATTGAACAGTTTGTTAAAGGTATAGTACATCTTTTATAGGACAGTCTTGTATACAACAGGAACTACTTTAACATATCAGTAATGTCTTGGCACTTTTATTTCGGTATTGCGGGAGTCGCATTTCTGAATTTTTGAAATTCAGTCTTTTTGGTATTTTAGTCTCGGTATTTTCAAGTTCGGTATTCTGTATGTTCGGGATTCAGTAGTGATCCCATATATATATATATATATATATATATATATATATATATATTGCTTTTTTAACAGTATTGATTACTGTTCTTTTTTCAAGAAAAAAATTGTTATTTTAGCCTCATTTCTTCAAGTGTAGAGCAAACACAAAAAAATAAGCTCTTTACTATATTAAGCCAATGCTGCGGTAGCATTGTCGCTTCACAGTAAGATGTTGTCCCATTCGATTCTCAGTTAGAGTGTCTTCTGTGTGGCGACATGCGTGAATGGGTGTTCCTTCATTGAAGGTTGTGCATCAGGCCCGGCAAGTCGGCACGTAAAAATCTACTGTCAATCATTAGCGGACCGGAGTTCCACTGTGGCGACCCCTAACCGAGAAAAGCCCAAAGACACAACAACAACTCTAATTCACTTAAAAAGTTAATAAAATAATACGTTTTGAATCGGCATGCATTTTTTGAACAATAATAAGTATGAAACTCTAATATGTATCATTATTGACATGTCAGTAATCATTACTAATCCACAGTGGTTTACCCAAAAATTAGGAACAGTGGAAAATAATATGAGGAAAAGACGGAGACATTTTACAAAACATTCTAAAAAAATCAAGGGGCAGAAGAGAAGTATTGTTTCCCTTTCAACTACTTTGCTCAAAACTTCTGATCTAAGCCAAAAATAATGGGGAAAAGAATCTTGGAAAATATTACTATTATTGTAATTCACCTAAAAGTTACTAGAATAAGAGGTTTTGCATCCATGTGCATTTTCTGAACAATAAATATGAAACTCTAATGTCTGGCATTATTAACTTGCTTGTAATTCTCGGTTATTTACTAGAAAATCTTTCCCAAAAGTGTAAGGCAAAAGTCCAAGCCTCAAAAACAGGCACAGTTTTGGGGTATCATTCCCTACATAAGGCAAGGATAAAATGAGGGACAAAAGTTAATAGAACAATAGGTTTTGTATCAACATATAGATTCTGAACAATAAGTGTGAAATTCTAATGTGCAGCATTGCTAACTTTTCTGAAATCCTCAGTGATTAGCAAGAAAATCAAATTTTATAAAGGACATGACAAAATATGAAAAATAAAATCAGGAATGTTCTGCAGAGAGACACTTGAGAAGTATGCTTTCTGCATAACTTTACACACACACACATACTGGTACTAACAACACTCACATACATACATATGTGCACAGTTGCATACACAAACTTGTAGACACTCGTTCACACACACACACACACACACACACATTTGCAACCATGTAAACACACTCACAGACACACATAGACACACATATGCACACACCCACACACCCACACACCCACACACACACACACACACACACACACACACACACACACACACACACACACACACACACTGAAGTAAGGATTCTGGCATCTTTCTTCTGAAGAGTGGTGGTGGGTCTTGTTATATGTATATTTTCTACCTAAGATGTAGGAGCTTGATTTTTAGGGGGGGTTGCAGAGATGAATATAACTTTCATAAAATGTTATTTTACATTCATCAACTTGACATCAATATGTTTAGACTGTACAGCTCTAGTACTAACAATGTAGATCTGAGCAGAACTTTTAGACAACTTGAGAACACAGCTTTCAAAATTAAGAGGTGCGGTAGCACATTTATTTTTATGCAAACATTGCAGTCGACATGTACCACACGGCTTGCATATTACTAAACAACTTTCAGGTAAAGAAACAAGTTTAAAACTGTTGAAGTAATAGATTACCTTGAATTTAAATGCAGGTCTTGATTATATGAGGTTGACTGTGTGATATAATAAGCCTGAAGTAGAAAGACTTTTACTGAGATTATCTCTGTGAATAAATAGTTAGATGGCTGCCAGACTGTTATTTTCAAATAACATTTTCTGTGTATATCATGTCAGACTCATGAACTGCAGTTTTATTTTGAGATTTTAATTTGTGTGAGAATTATTGACACTCTTGCAATAATTTTCTCTTTTTCCCACAGTTGTACAGCAACAGAGTACTTAAGTAAGCATGTGGAAAGTACCCTCACATTTTTTTCTCACTTGTAGATTCAATATTTGATTTTTTTTTACAAGATTAAACAAGTTATCAACTTTACTGCCTGCAGGTTGTGAGCTGACTCCTCATAGGTGAGCAAGTGGGTGTGGGTGTGTGTATGTGTGACAAAAGGAGGTACTGCCAGCACAGCTAGCTGAAATTTTGTAAATAATTATATGTCATTTGTGAATAAAAAAAGTATTTTGGCTTTTCCCGGTTAGGGATCGCCACAGCGGAACTCCGGTCCGCTCAAGATTGGCAGTGGATTTTTGCGGTGCTGAGTTGCCAGCCCAACACCCAGCCTTCAACGAAGGCACACCCATTCACGCTCGCACCTACCTGCATGTCTTTAGCATCACTCGACTGCAGGGAGGACATGCAGACTCCACACAGAAGGTGCTCCAGTTGAGAATCGAATGGGAGAACCTCTTGCTATGAGGAGACAACACTAACCGCTGCACCACCATGACTATGGATATCAAACTAATTTATATAAGATACTTATGTTACCAATCTATTTGAACTGTATGTCATGTGCATATCAAATGGCTTTGTACAGACATTTGTGGTAAAAAGGTATTTGTAAAGTGCTTTTGTTTGAAAAGCATCTACAATGTGCTCTACTGGAGAGAATAGAAATGTACATGCACTATTGTAACTGTTTAACTGTATATATTTTAACAGTAGAAACTGGAATACAGGAGGTTAACCTTCATCCAGCAAATTTTAGAAAAATATTTGAAATTAAATCATGTTTTACGTTAGGACATAAATATGCTATCTCACAGGTTTTAAGGCAGCCAGAGACACAAAGTCTGTACTAGGAAGCTTTCTGAATTGTCTTTGAGGTAAACTAATTACTACTTTGGAAGCATGGAGGAATGCAATTGTTTTATGACTTCCAGCACCTGCCAAAAATCTGAGCAAAAGCCCTTGTGTGTGTATTTTTATGGGTAGGTGCTAAATCCTGCCAGCAATGGGGGGTTGCCTGGGAACTAGAAGTCAGATGACTAGAAATTATGTCATTCTGCAAGCTATTCCAGCAGTAATATTTTAGATATTTTGAGAAGCCTCTTAGTGGGACAGAGTGTTCTGTATTCCGTCTTGGACCTGACAACAACAAGAACCATTCACCACATCATCTCCCTTGCTCTATTAAGTAAGTTATTAGGGAATAATCATTCTCTTGGATTCAGTCAGGAATATAGTCAAGCTTAGTTTAGATATTGTTGAATGTTTGTATGAAACTGTCCTTCAATGTTGTTTTAAATATTTCCTGTGATTTTAAATTCTGATGTCATTGTGAATATATATTTTCTTGTTCTTTTATTATTATTATTATTATTATTACTAATAATAATAATAATAATAATAATTATTATTATTATTATTATTATTATTATTATTATTAAATATATTTAAACATTTCATTGTGGCTGATCTTTGTAGAGATATTTAAGTTTTGAAAATACTTGCATATTTATTTGATGACACTGTGTGGGCGACTCTTTATAGCCTTGCTCTTGATCAAACTACCATTTGTATTAATATTAATTTCACTTAGTATATCGGGTACCCTTGTTAGAGCCTTAAGCTAGCTGACAGGAGTGTCTGGTGGCAGTCATAACTACCTTATAGACTGTGCAGAAGAAGGCATGCTAGTAAACTTGTGCCAGCCTTTCCCAGGTGTGTGTGTGTGTGTGTGTGTGTGTGTGTGTGTGTGTGTGTGTGTGCAAATCAAATCTCAGAGTGTGTGTGTGTCAGCTACTTGGACAGGGATGCAAAGCACTGGTTTGACAGAAAGGATGTTGGAGGCCTTGGCTTGGACACTCAACTGAGATCTCAACTCTATAGCTGTGTCAGTGGGAAGTCTTATCGGGGATCTTGAGAAAGAGAGAGGAGACAGCCCCGGACTAACTGTGTTTCCTGTGTTCTTTTAAGGAAAATTGTGCTTGATTGTGCTTGATGTAGAGAGCTGCATCTGGAAATACTGTGTGTGTACCTGTTAGCCTCCCAGTGAATGTCCCCCCACAGTGTGTAAAGTTATTTTTCATGCAGAGTAGTTCCTTTGGCAATGAGAAACTGCAAGGTAATATGTGTTATGGAAGAATCTGGCAATTTTATATTTTTCTTGCAAGCTTTTTAGCAAAGCAGCAACTGTCTGGCAAAAACATAAACTTCCTGTAGCAGATATATCTAATATCTAAGATTTGATATCTTCTGACAATTTCTAAGACCTTATCAAGACATGCATTTTAATGACTATATGTGTCAACACAACTCTAGTCATATCTCAACTCATGCACAAGCATGTATTAATCTATGTGCATCTGTTTTAATTGATGTTTTCCTTAGATGTAAAGTTGTGTCCATTTAGAACATGCCTCTAAGCTGAATTCTAGTAAAATATGATATGGACTAAAAACTGATCGTTTTTACTTCTTACTTTCTGTAATTAAGATATATGCCACTTCCCCCAATATGTTCATTAATGCTGCCTCCTTTATAATGACATCATGAGGCTATGCTATCCATGGAAGTTGAAAGCTAAACTAGAAGAGTCAGCTTTTAAACTGAAATACAAAGCTGAGCTTTCATTTGATTGATTATATAACAAGTCTGCAGACATATCAGCTAGAGCCCCCGTGTCTGGATATGACCTGTTATGTTACAATAATGCTTTGACTATAACTCAGGCCAGCAGAGTTCGGTTAGTGGCTCAGGCCCCTGCTGAAGCCAGCAGGGGGAAGGGATGAGTGGTATAGCTTAGACAGCCCACCTCTGCCTTCAGGGGAGGGTATAGAGGATCATTTCTAAGGTGCTCAGTCCTGTGGTAGAATCTCTAGGGAAGACCAGGGACCACATGGGACCACTGCCTTCAGGGAAGGCAGGGCAGTCTTCAAGTATTATGTCACTTGCAGAAGAAAGCAGCACATTCATCTGACATAATTCCTAGAGTTGCTTACAGGGCAATACCCTTGGGGTTAGTAACTAACAAGCAAAGTTTCCTGCCCTCAGTGGATGATGTCACTACTCACTACTGCTTGTCTCTTGCCCTAGTAGGAAAAATGGATTGTAGCATTCTCACCTCATGAGGGAGTTGGCAGAGGGGGATGCTTCATGATCATAAGAGCAAAAACAAAAAGAACCACAAATAAATAAATACATACATACATACATATATACATACATAAATCTCCCTCATTATTCATACAGATGGATATCCAGGGGAGGAGAATCAGATGACTAAGATGAAGTATATTTATCATCAGACTGTGTATATGATAAGAGTGAACCTGATTTGAATAAAGATATTCATTAACTTCATAATGGAGAGTATAAGAGCACCTATGTCATTTCCTTTTTAATCTTTAAACCTTTTAAGCTGCTGACAGTAGTCAGCTTTTGAGAAGCATAGACTTTGACATGCATTGGCCCCATTGGAGATTGATGCAGGCGGCTGTCTCTGCGCTGAAGTTTTGACAGAATTTAACAATGACTTATAATCGAATGAATGGATAGACTGTACATAGGACTGGAACTATATCAGTGTGTTGGTGATTTTCACTGGTGTCGTGGCAGCAGACTCCTAAATGACGGAACACTCTGGATGTTTTACACCTTTTATTGCCAGTATTACCCATGCTTTGTTGTGGGTAGACATCTTTTTATTATATACTTCTGTAGCATCTGCAGTGGATATAAAAAGTTTACACACCCCTGTTAAAATGCCTGGTTTTTGTAAGAGGGTTGGGAGGGTGGTCTAATGGTTAAAGTGTTTACCTTACAAACACAAGGTACAGGGTTTGAGTCTCACAAATGATAATTGGCTAAGCTTAAAATGGTTCACAAGGGCAGTTAGCCTGGTACTAATCTATGAACCTATGAATATAAAAAAAAATGAGACCACAATGAATAATTTCAAAACTTTTCCCACCTTTAATGTGACCTATAACCTGTACAAGTTAATTGAAAAACAAACAAATCTATTAGGGGGAAATATAAAAATAAAAAATGTACAATAAGCTGGTTGCATAAGTGTGCACACCCTTAAACCAATACTTTGTTGAAGCACCTTTTGATTTAATTACAGCATTCAGTCTTCTTGGGTAAACACCTGACATCAATTAAAGAGACTCTGATTAACCCCAAATAAAGTTCAGCTGTCCAAGTAGGATTTTCCTGACATTTACTCAGTTGCCTGCTACAGCAAAAGCCATGGTTCACAGAGAGCTTACAAAGCATCAAAGGGATCTCATTATTGAAAGGTATCAGTTAGGCGAAGGGTACAAAAAATTTTCCACTGGATTGGATATACCATGGAATACAGTCAAGAAAGTCATCAAAATGTGGAGAAAATATGGGGCAACAGTGACATTGCAAAGAAGTAGACGTCCCTCCAAAAATTATGAAAAGACAAGACAAAAACTGGTCAGAGAGGCTGCCAAGAGTCCTACAGCAACACTGAAGGAGCTGCAAGAATTTCTGGCAAGTACTGGTTATAGGTTCATAGGTGTGTACTAGGCTAATGGCCCTGGAGCCTTTACAAGCCTAGCCCATAGGATTACCCTGGCATCATGCCACCCAACTTTAGTTCCTAGTGCCTCTGTCGAGTAGAGTCATTGGAGTGATCGCCATAGTGAAATTTCTATTTCCCATCCACTCATCAAGATTTCTCTTGAAGAGGGTCAGTGAGGTGCTCTGCTTGACATGCATGGGAAGTCTATTCCATAACATGGGCAGTCTCTGGGTTATGAACCTGTCTCTCCAGCATGTTCTGTTAATTGTGGTAATGAGGTTGAGGTCTCTGGAGCGTGTGGTGTGGAGGGATTGGGATCCCTTTAGATGTAGCATTTCTAACAGAGCTGGGTCAGACATGACTTTGTAAGTCAAGCAGAGATCGCCTCTAAGTAGGTGATATGAGACAGTGAATAGTTGGAGTTTTTTGAGTCTGTCCATATAGGACAAGTGTTTAAGGCCTAGGATCCTCTTTGTGAGGTACTTTTGCATCATCTCCAGTTGTTGCAGGTGTCTAGTGAGGTACATGCCAAATGGGTCATTGTACTCGATGATTGACCTAATGACGGAAGAGTAGAGGGAGACAATGACCTCTTTCTTCCTGGATGCAAAACCCTTAATAATTAGATGTGCCACATAGAAGAACTTTCTGACCACAGTGGCAATTGGTGGTCAAAAGAGAGCTTGCTGTCAACCTGTGTTCCCAGATCATTTATAATGCCTTCTGTGTTCAGTGGACTAAGATCAATGTGGTAATTCAAGGGAACCGGGTTTTTCCCAAAGGGGATGAGACCTCATTTTTTGGCATTGAGCTTAAGACCATGGTTCTGACACCAGTCGTTGGTCTCATTGAGGCCTTTCTGTAGGATGTCAACATCACTTGGGGAGTTAATAATAGCTCCCAGCTTGCAATCGTCTGTGAACTTTGACAGCCAGAGTCCCTTTGTGTTGGCCTGGACTTCAGCGAAGTAGATACCAAACAGGTGAGGACGTAGGACCGATCCCTGTGGGACTCTACTTGTGACTGGTCGGCAGTTTGACTTGGAGTCAGCTACTTTCACACTGTGGGTTCTATCCATGAGCCAGTTTGCAACCTGCCTAGTGATATAGGGGTTGATGCCTAGCTTAGTAAGTTTTTTCTATGATTCCTGAGTGGGTAATGGTATCAAAGGCCTTGGCCAGATCAAGGTAGACTGTATGAACCACCTTACCTTCATCCACAGCTCTGGTGACTGACTCACAAAAGTCGACCAAGTTGAGCAGGCATGATCTACCCTTCACAAAACCAAACTGTGTAGGATCCAGAGTTTGGATATTCCCCATATCCTTGTTCATTGGGTCCATGATGATGCATTCCATTGCTTTGCATATCAGACTCATCAGGCTAATGGGGCGATAGTTCCCAGGGTCTGTAGTTGCTCCTCCTTTGTGGATAGGGATGACTGTAGCAGTGCGCCATTCCAAAGGGACAAAGCCTGAGGTGAGGCTGTGATTGAACAGGGCACACAGGTGAGTTCACTCTTTAGTTCATGTAGAACACAGCCAGGGATACTGTCAGGTCCCATAGAAGCTGTATTCCTAGCCTTGGACAGTGCTGTTTTAACCTGTGCAAGCAGTAATACTGGGTGCCTGACAATCTACTAGTATTGTGATTGGTCCTTTAGGGGGAGGGGTAAAGTTAGCACTGAATCTGTCCACCAGTATATTTGCAATATCTGTTGGCTCAGTATAGAAGGTACCATTGTGCAGTAGCTCAGAGTAAATCTGGGTGTTGCCATGGAGATTCTTTACATAACTATAGAAGGCCTTGTGGTTGTCTTTACTATCTGCTGCAATTCTGTTTTCATAGCTAGCTTTAAAGGATTTGATGAGGGATCTCAACCTTTTGTTGAGGCTGATAAGGGAGTTTTTCCAGTCTTGGGACTTCACCTTATTCTGCATCAGTTTCCTCCTACTGTTGTAGAGTTTGTTTATGGCAGGGGACTACCAGATTTGTTTCCTTTTTTTGAGGAGAGCGTCTTAGTTCTATTGGGTATGGCGAGATCCATGCATTTGTGTATATGTTCGTACAGTACATTGGTGTATGATTTAGCAGTCATGCAACTATTCACCATTTGCATGTGTGCTGTGAAGTTAGCCACCTCTGTTTTTAGGAGCCCAAAGTTAGCTTTGGAGAGGTTTTTCATGGTGATTACCTTTGTTGTGGGGTGGGAGGGATGTGGATTTCCAAGGTGATTAGCTTGTGATCGGATCTAACCAGGGAGGAGTTGACTATTGGTGTAGAGCAACAGTCACCCATGTTAGTAATAACCAGGTCAAGGATATCACATTTGGTGGTGGTAAGAACTAGCTGGTCCAGGGCATTAGAATTAATGAATTCCAGAAAGCATTGAGCAAGTGTATTGGTACATGAGTAATTTTCCCAGTTAATGGAGGGGTAGTTGAAGTCACCCAGTATGAGAGTGTTAGGTTGGACCCTAATATTCTCCAGGGTGCTTAGGAATGTGGAGTGTGAATCTTGGGACATGGTTGGGGACCTATAGCAGGCTACGACCTGAATCACTGTCTTACCCAATGTTAGCTGCACCAGAAGTACCTCAGATGCGTTATGTTGGGCTACCAGTCTGGAGGTGTGTGCATCCTTTATGAACATGGAAACACCACTGCCTTTGGAGCGTTGGTCCAAGTTCTGGGGCCGAAAGGTGTAGAATGAGTTGTAGCCTGGTAGTGCAGGTGTGCTTTCTGCTACCTTGAGCCTGGTCTCTGTTACAGCACAAATGTGTCAAAGATCTAGTATTAAAAAAGGTTTAAGGGTGACCCTATCATTGAGACCATATGGCTTATCTGACTGAAGTCTGATGATCCATTTGGTCTCAGAGCATTCAGTATAATTCTTTAGATTCCCTTATTATACTGAATGCTCTGAGACCAACTTTTTTAATAAACATACTTTTGACACACCACAGTTCAACTTAATTATATACATATTATATGTTGATTTTTTAAGCTTTGACCATTATGCACAGGTATTTATTACGTGCATTTATGCTATATTTATATTTATGTTTTTCATCATGTTTTTATGTGGTTTTATTGGGTTATGTAACCAATTAACTTCTACACTTTTAAAGCTCTGCAGTAGTTTAATTGAAGTGATCACATGCCTTTTATTTAAGTGTTGTCAATTAATCTGTTTTTATGTCTGATGAAGCATTCATTATATGAATGTGAAAGCGCTCACAGTTTTGAAATAAATCATTTTTTAACAGAAGTATCAGCCTTCACCTTGTTTGCTATTTTTGCAGTTTGTTCATTTGGAGTTCATTTTCTTTTTCTGTAGAAGGCTTTGTTCCTGTTTTTTTCTGTTGTTACAATTGTTAAAATCAATAATTTTCTGCTTGTACTGTGGTATCATTCTGGGTGATGGTAGGATGCTGCTTAGGGCTAGGGTCATACCCACCTGGGCTACATAATCCAAGAGCTCCTCCATGTCTCTTTTCATGTAGTCCAGGCAGGTATGTCTCAGGTCATTCACACCCACGTGTACGACAGAGTCATATTTGTACCTGTTGTTGAGGGACCTGAGTGCGTGCATTATGTGGCAGATCCTGACGCCTGACAGGCAGTTTACTGTTACTTTCTCCTTATTCAACCTAGTGAGTGGGACATCAGTGTGCCTCACTATCGAGTTGCCTATGACTAGTGTGTTGGGCATGCTGTTTTGCCTCAGGAGTTTTGGTTGAGTGGCACACTGTTTAGGAGAGTTATGTGTCTCATGATTAGTGTTGTGTTGTGGTGGTCGAGTGCATTTCTGCCTTGGAGGTCCCTGCTGTTTGGTTAGATTTTTATTGAGAGCCTCTACGAAGGTGAATGTGTGGTTTGTGTTTTTACGTGAAGGCAATGCTGGTGTGTGTTCTGGAGGGCTATGTGTTCCATGTGGTGTGGTGCAAGTGTTAACCTTCTCCTCTTGACCAGCTATTCTGCTTGGCTGGAAAGTGCGTGGCTTCCAGTTTGGATATATAAGTGCATCTCTCACAAGTCTGAGGAGTGTTGGGGGGTAAGCGGAGAGGGTTGTTAGTCCCTTGATTTTTAAACAATAAATTAAATCAAGGAAAATTGACTAATTGTAATGTTCACAATATTTTTTTCCAGGGAAGGTCATTTTTGTTTTTCAAAAGAAATGTCTTTTGTACAAGAATTTAATTTAAAAGGTTTCAAAGAATGATTTTTCAAGGAGCCTATGATTTTAGAAGATGCAACACAGAGTTAATATTTATCTGCCACTGGCAAAATGTATTTTCTTTGAATGTGGGTTTTCAAAGCTGTTTCAATGCATGTGGGAGTTTTTCAAGGGCAGAGAAGTTTTAATGTTGTTTATTTTCAATGAGAGACTGCATTGCTTTGTTTAACATATATATATTAGAGTTTGTGCTGTAAAATGCAAAAATAAAACTTTCAAATGAAATCCTAAATAATCGCGAGAAGTAAAAGCAGTATGCACATCACAGTGTTTATGAAGGGTAAATGGGGCAAAATAACCAAGGAATGGGACATTGGAATGGCTGCAAGGAGGAGGCTCAATTGGATTATGATTTTGTGAGGGGGGGGGGTAGCATAGTTTCATAGGTTCATACTAGGCTATCTGCCCTGGGGCAATTATAAGCCTAGCCCCGATTCCCTGTATGGCTTCACTTTCACCCATTGATTTGGAAGTATTACATACCAGCCCTTTTTAAGGTTTAGTTTACTGTAAATTACTCAGGTCTGAAGTATGTTGTCCCCTCTTGTGGGAGCTACTGACTAGTTGTTCCATAGCATTTGAGTTTATAATTTCCAGGAACCTTTGGGCTAAGGTGCTGGGGCTTGAGTAGATGCTCCCAATCAATGTTTGGGTAGTTGGAAAGTAAGCTTCAATATAATGGTGTCTGGAGAGATCTTCATGTTCTCCAATGTTTTGTGGGAAAGCCGAAAGTGGGATGCCTGACTTTGAGAGGGTGGTCTGTAGAGGATGCTATAAACTGAAAAGCAGTCTTGCCCCACTGTTAGTTGCACATGAATGGTCTCCTGTAAAGCCGTTCGCAACAACAATGCCACTCAGCCTGGAGGTGTGGATATCCTTGATAAATATGGAAACTCCCCTCCTTTTGTGGTTCGGGTCGGGTTTTGTAAATGGGCTAATGATACAAGCATATATATATGAGGGTATAGCCTGGTAGTGCTGGGGTGCTCTCCTGGAGCCTTGAACCAGGTTTCTGTCAATACTGCACATATATGATGTTCTCCATACTGAGTGAGAGCTTCGAATGCGTGCATCTTGAGGTTAAGACTTCTGGCATTGTAGCAGCATTACCCTCTAGTTTCTTGTTCCTTGTGCTGTCTATGGGGGTGGGGTTTGACTTTTTGAGCCTTTGCCTAAAAAAGGCACTCATGGGGGTGTCAAGAGCCTTTGCCAGCTATCCTGAAAGCCCAGTGGTGACAGGTGCAAGCCGTCCCTAGTGAAGCAATGTGGCTTGGTCGAAGCATGTCATCCAAGGCTGGTCCCTAGTGAAGCAATGTGGCTTTGTCGAAAGCATGTCATCCAAGGCTGACAGACACTGGGATTCCCCAATGAATGACACCAAAATTTTTAGCCAATTGTTAAAAATGCGAGATCATTTTGTCTCTTTGGTAACTGTGGCATCATTCTCTAGGTGAGGGCAAGATGCTGCTCAAGGTCATGGAGTCATACCAGCCTGGGCTACATGACTCCATAGGAAGCTCCTCTATGTCTCTTTTCATGTAGTCCAGGGAGATACGCTCTCAGGTCATTCATTGGACCAGCATGTGCCACAATGACTGAGTCATATTTGTATTTGCTTTGGAGTGACCTGAGTGCTTAGTTATGTGAAGCGGATCCCTAGCACCTTGATACAGGCAGCTCACCATGACCTTCTCTTTATTCAGCCTTGGTGAGCCGGAACTTCAGTGTGTGTGTAAGTGTCTGACAATACAGAATCACCTATTACAAGAGTATCCAGGTGTGTTATTCAGCCTTAAGGGCTGTGGCTGCTTGGCACACTGACTTTGTGGGCTATGTGTTGTGCATGTTTTGTCCTTTGAGAGTAAATGCGTTTGCTTGGATGTCTGCTTTGGAGGTCTCTGTTGCTTAGGTAGATTTTTATTTAGAGCCTCAGAGTATGTTTTTTGTGTATTTATGTGTTTGGTTCGGCTGATGTGTTGGGAATATGTGATACTGGAGCAAACTCACAGCCCTGGTTGAACTATACTTCTCAGTTGTCCATATCTTTGCAGAATGAATAGATATTTGCTTCTTATTTTGTTTTTGTTCCTCATGTAACAATGAACTCACTAAATGACAGACATTTGAATTTCCAGACGTCATAGCACCTTCTGTGAAGAAATGCATGCTAATGCAAGACCTGTTATTCTATCAACTGTCAAGTTTATACATAAGAGCAATTTTTAGTAGTGTTTGCTGGCTGTTCTCCCCAATATATTTAGCCTTGTCCAGATTTCCCTGCATTAAGAGGTTGAGAGGTATGTGCAAATCGCTTTGTAGAATTAGGGGAATATCCAAATCTCTCCATTGTCCCCAATTTTTGGCTCAAATATTTGCTCTCCCCTAATAATCCCTTCCTCAAAAATGGCAATTTTGGAAGAAAATGTGATTGAAGTCTCCTAGAATAATGGTGTTGGCTTAATGCATAGGGACACCATATTAGTTAGGTAGGAGATATGGACTGATGGGGTACATAGAAGGGGACCTATAGTTAGGTATGACACAGTAAGGAGTTTTGTTAATGCTAAGCTGGATGCAGAGGAATTCCACGTCATTATCTCACATATAAGTCTGGAGATGAAATGTTGTTTTAAGAATATGTAGACACCATCACCTTTTCATCTCGGGTGATAGAAGGTAATATTCTGAACTTGTGGCAGGTATTGAAATCCTGCATTAAAGGAGTGCTGTCATCTGTCTTGAACTAGGTCTCTGATGTATGTATGTATATATATAAATATATATATATATATATATATATATATATATATATGTATTTATATATTTTATGTTTTCCAGGGGAAGCAGTGCTTGTAAGGAGTGAACTTTTTAGCTTAGGCTCTGAAAAGGAAATTGGTTATTTTCTAATTCATGTAGCTATAAAAATTCAGTATAAAAACTAAGTTTCTGAATGCAAACACACTAGTTAAGCAGCATCATGGTAGGGAGTACTTCAGTACAGAGAGATTCAACTATAAACATAGCCCTTTCTGTCAAACACACACACACCATGGTCACACAGAGTTTACAGTTGTTGTAACACGTTTCTGAATGCAAACACCCTATTAAAGCAGAATTGTGGTAGGGAGTACTTCAGTACAGAGAAATTCAACTATATACATAGCCATGAGTTCCCTTATACCTTTCTGTCAAAAACAAATGCACACCATGGTCACAGAGTTTACAGTTGTTGTAACTTTGAAAAAATCAATCTATTTATGTATTTCTTGCACTAAAGTTGAGGTGTGTGTGTGACAGACAGAAATGCCCTAGTTAGCTCTAACAGGTGGAATTTATGTGCAACTGTTTTGTTTAGCAAATGGTATCATTATTGTGGTATAGAATTTTAAAGCAGTGTTAGCACAGCAGGTAGAATACTTGCATCTTGATGCAAAGGGCTGTAGGTTCTATTCATACAGCATGTACATTTGTATTTTAAGGGGGTATGGTACTGCAGTTCTTAGTATGCCCTCCTTTGGATGAGACGCCTAATAACTATGAACCTGCTTTTCAGCCTGCCACCCATTCCCTATTGCAATATATCAACTTACCATTTATTTTAATGTAGCACATGCAACTTATTCTTCAAGGGCAACAGGCACTGAATTTGTAAATGAAACACTGAAATATAAAGTTTTTTTTCTAGCAACAACCTCTTCATTGGTTTCAGATCTCTTTAATGTGGAATTATTCAGATGACTTTTACTTCTGCAGAGATTCTGCATACTGATTGATATTGGTGGATTTTATGACAGAAGTTTGAGTGTTCCTTTATGGTTGAAATGTTCTGAATTGGGCAGGCTGTCATTATTGGTTCATATGATTTGTTTCATTGCTTAAGGAAAGATGCTCAGAACTATAAATTTAAAACACACTCTAACAAGTGGTGCTGTGTTATATAAGGGATATAATTCAATTATTATGTAGTATAATAGTCAGGAAGGTGAATCGAAGAACTCTTGCATGTTTCTAAAAATGTGTGCAAGGAGCCTATGATTTGGAAATGGGCCAAAGGTAAACTTACCCTGCCACTGGCCAGATGCATGTTCGTGAAATGTGGGTTTTGATGCTGTTTTAGTGAATGTGGGTTTCAAAGGTAGAGAAGTTTTAATGCTAAGTCTGTTTTCATTGTAAGACTATTGCTTTGTTTAGGTTTAGTAAATGTCTCAGTGTTTGTGCCATAAAATTTGAAATAAAAGTTGTAAATGAAATCCAGATATCTGTAGTCATTGTAGAAGTAAAGCATAAAACAGGTATGCACACAGAGATTTGAACAATTTCTATAAAATGGGGAGAAATAGCAAAGTAATGGGACACTGGAATGGCTGCGGTTGGGGGGGTGAGTGGGCGGGGCAGCATAGGGGTGGGGCAGTGTGGGCGGGGCTTGGGTTTGCACCCCCCTGCAAAAAATCCTGCGGGCTCCCTTGGATATGAACCTGTCCCTCCAGCATGTTCTGTTGATTGTGGTAATGAGGTTGAGGTCTCTGGAGCATGTGGTGTGGAGGGATTGGGATCCCTTTAGATGTAGCATTTCTAACAGAGCTGGGTCAGACATGACTTTGTAAGTCAAGCAGAGATCGCCTCTAAGTAGGTGATATGAGACAGAGAATAGTTGGAGTTTTTTGAGTCTGTCCATATAGGACAAGTGTTTAAGGCCTAGGATCCTCTTTGTGAGGTACTTTTGCATCATCTCCAGTTGTTGCAGGTGTCTAGTGAGGTACATGCCAAATGGGTCATTGTACTCGATGATTGACCTAATGACGGAAGAGTAGAGGGAGACAATGACCTCTTTCTTCCTGGATGCAAAACCCTTAATAATTAGATGTGCCACATAGAAGAACTTTCTGACCACAGTGGCAATTGGTGGTCAAAAGAGAGCTTGCTGTCAACCTGTGTTCCCAGATCATTTATAGTGCCTTCTGTGTTTAGTGGACTAAGATCAATGTGGTAATTCAAGGGAACCGGGTTTTTCCCAAAGGGGATGAGACCTCATTTTTTGGCATTGAGCTTAAGACCATGGTTCTGACACCAGTCGTTGGTCTCATTGAGGCCTTTCTGTAGGATGTCAACATCACTTGGGGAGTTAATAATAGCTCCCAGCTTGCAATCGTCTGTGAACTTTGACAGCCAGAGTCCCTTTGTGTTGGCCTGGACTTCAGCGAAGTAGATACCAAACAGGTGAGGACGCAGGACCGATCCCTGTGGGACTCTACTCGTGACTGGTCGGCAGTTTGACTTGGAGTCAGCTACTTTCACACTGTGGGTTCTATCCATGAGCCAGTTTGCAACCTGCCTAGTGATATAGGGGTTGATGCCTAGCTTAGTAAGTTTTTTCTATGATTCCTGAGTAGAGAATGGTATCAAAGGCCTTGGCCAGATCAAGGTAGACTGTATGAACCACCTTACCTTCATCCACAGCTCTGGTGACTGACTCACAAAAGTCGACCAAGTTGAGCAGGCATGATCTACCCTTCACAAAACCAAACTGTGTAGGATCCAGAGTTTGGAGATTCCCCATATCCTTGTTCATTGGGTCCATGATGATGCATTCCATTGCTTTGCATATCAGACTCATCAGGCTAATGGGGCGATAGTTCCCAGGGTCTGTAGTCACTCCTCCTTTGTGGATAGGGATGACTGTAGCAGTGCGCCATTCCGAAGGGACAAAGCCTGAGGTGAGGCTGTGATTGAACAGGGCACACAGGTGAGTTCACTCTTTAGTTCATATAGAACACAGCCAGGGATACTGTCAGGTCCCATAGAAGCTGTATTCCTGGCCTTGGACAGTGCTGTTTTAACCTGTGCAGCAGTAATACTGGGTGCCTGACAATCTACTAGTATTGTGATTGGTCCTTTAGGGGGAGGGGTAAAGTTAGCACTGAATCTGTCCACCAGTATATTTGCAATATCTGTTGGCTCAGTATAGAAGGTACCATTGTGCAGTAGCTCAGAGTAAATCTGGGTGTTGCCATGGAGATTCTTTACATAACTATAGAAGGCCTTGTGGTTGTCTTTACTATCTGCTGCAATTCTGTTTTCATAGCTAGCTTTAGAGGATTTGATGAGGGATCTCAACCTTTTGTTGAGGCTGATAAGGGAGTTTTTCCAGTCTTGGGACTTTACCTTATTCTGCATCAGTTTCCTCCTTCTGTTGTAGAGTTTGTTTATGGCAGGGGACTACCAGATTTGTTTCCTTTTTTTGAGGAGAGCATCTTAGTTCTATTGGGTATGGCGAGATCCATGCATTTGGGTACATGTTCGTACAGTACATTGGTGTATGATTTAGCAGTCATGCAACTATTCACCATTTGCATGTGTGCTGTGAAGTTAGCCACCTCTGTTTTTAGGAGCCCAAAGTTAGCTTTGGAGAGGTTTTTCATGGTGATTACCTTTGTTGTGGGGTGGGAGGGATGTGGATTTCCAAGGTGATTAGCTTGTGATCGGATCTAACCAGGGAGGAGTTGACTATTGGTGTAGAGCAACAGTCACCCATGTTAGTAATAACCAGGTCAAGGATATCACATTTGGTGGTGGTAAGAACTAGCTGGTCCAGGGCATTAGAATTAATGAATTCCAGAAAGCATTGAGCAAGTGTATTGGTACATGAGTAATTTTCCCAGTTAATGGAGGGGTAGTTGAAGTCACCCAGTATGAGAGTGTTAGGTTGGACCCTAATATTCTCCAGGGTGCTTAGGAATGTGGAGTGTGAATCTTGGGACATGGTTGCGGACCTATAGCAGGCTATGACCTGAATCACTGTCTTACCCAATGTTAGCTGCACCAGAAGTACCTCAGATGCGTTATGTTGGGCTACCAGTCTGGAGGTGTGTGCATCCTTTATGAACATGGAAACACCACTGCCTTTGGAGCGTTGGTCCAAGTTCTGGGGCCGAAAGGTGTAGAATGAGTTGTAGCCTGGTAGTGCAGGTGTGCTTTCTGCTACCTTGAGCCTGGTCTCTGTTACAGCACAAATGTGTCAAAGATCTAGTATTAAAAAAGGTTTAAGGGTGACCCTATCATTGAGACCATATGGCTTATCTGACTGAAGTCTGATGATCCATTTGGTCTCAGAGCATTCAGTATAATTCTTTAGATTCCCTTATTATACTGAATGCTCTGAGACCAACTTTTTTAATAAACATACTTTTGACACACCACAGTTCAACTTAATTATATACATATTATATGTTGATTTTTTAAGCTTTGACCATTATGCACAGGTATTTATTACGTGCATTTATGCTATATTTATATTTATGTTTTTCATCATGTTTTTATGTGGTTTTATTGGATTATGTAACCTATTAACTTCTACACTTTTAAAGCTCTGCAGTAGTTTAATTGAAGTGATCACATGCCTTTTATTTAAGTGTTGTCAATTAATCTGTTTTTATGTCTGATGAAGCATTCATTATATGAATGTGAAAGCGCTCACAGTTTTGGAATAAATCATTTTTTAACAGAAGTATCAGCCTTCACCTTGTTTGCTATTTTTGCAGTTTGTTCATTTGGAGTTCATTTTCTTTTTCTGTAGAAGGCTTTGTTCCTGTTTTTTTCTGTTACAATTGTTAAAATCAATAATTTTCTGCTTGTACTGTGGTATCATTCTGGGTGATGGTAGGATGCTGCTTAGGGCTAGGGTCATACCCACCTGGGCTACATAATCCAAGAGCTCCTCCATGTCTCTTTTCATGTAGTCCAGGCAGGTATGTCTCAGGTCATTCACACCATTAATACGACAGAGTCATATTTGTACCTGTTGTTGAGGGACCTGAGTGCATGCATTATGTGGCAGATCCTGACGCCTGACAGGCAGTTTACTGTTACTTTCTCCTTATTCAACCTAGTGAGTGGGACATCAGTGTGCCTCACTATCGAGTCGCCTATGACTAGTGTGTTGGGCATGCTGTTTTGCCTCAGGAGTTTTGGTTGAGTGGCACACTGTTTAGGAAAGTTATGTGTCTCATGATTAGTGTTGTGTTGTGGCGGTCGAGTGCATTTCTGCCTTGGAAGTCCCTGCTGTTTGGTTAGATTTTTATTGAGAGCCTCTACGAAGGTGAATGTGTGGTTTGTGTTTTTATATGAAGGCAATGCTGGTGTGTGTTCTGGAGGGCTATGTGTTCCATGTGGTGTGGTGCAAGTGTTAACCTTCTCCTCTTGACCAGCTATTCTGCTTGGCTGGAAAGTGCATGGCTTCCAGTTTGGATATATAAGTGCATCTCTCACAAGTCTGAGGAGTGTTGGGGGGTAAGCGGAGAGGGTTGTCAGTGTACACGAGGCAGTTGCTACATTGCCTCAGGATGCCCAAGTTCACCAGGTTAATAGGAGAAAGCACAGGGAGCTGACCTTTAGACATGCCTGGAGGGGAGGGCATTAATAAGTATGGGAGCTGTTTCCTTGTAGAACATTTAGTGCTGGTAGCACTTTTGTGTACTACAATAATTGCTACAAGAAGCCTGGTAAAGTGCTAAACTAACAAGCTAGTAAAAGTGCAGGAGAGGAGAGAACTAGCAAATCTAAGGGAAAAATTGAAGAGCAGACTTTGGCACTCATCAGAAGCTTACAAACAGTCCTGGATACAGCAAATCTGTGTCTATACTAGATTAGTTGCAGGAAAGGTGGGAAACAAGCGCAGATGTGGGCATTTAAACCAGAAAGTTGAAAGAGATGGAAAAACTGCCCGAACGGCCAATAAACTTCAATTTTTGGGCCAGGAACTTCTCCTCTTGTGGTAGATAGGCTACCTGGTACTTACCACTCCCACTGACAAGCTAGAAGGCTTCCCTCCAACACAGAAAGGCTTTGGGGGCTCAGAAGCTTACCAACAGTCCTGGATACAGCAACTCTGTATCTGGACTAGACTAGTTACAGGAAAGGCAAGAAACAAGCGCAAATACAGGCTTTTAAACAAGAAAGTTGAAAGAGATGGAAAAAACTGCCCAAACGGCCAATAAGCTTCAATTTTTGGGCCAGGAACCTCTCCTCTTGTGGTAGATATGCTACCTGGTACTTACCACTCCCACTGACAAGCTAGAAGGCTTCCCTCCAACACAGAAAGGCTTGGGGGCTCAGAAGCTTACACACAGTTCTGGATATAGCAAATCTCTACCTGGACTAAACTAGTTACAGAAAAGGCAGGAAATAAGCACAAGCACAGTCTTTTAAACCAGAAAGTTGAAAAAGATTGAAAACTACCCAAACGGCCAATAAACTACAATTTCTGGGCCAGAAACCACTCCTCTTGTGGTAGATAGGCAACCTAGTCCTTACCACTCCCACTGATAAGCTAGAAGGCTTCCCTCCAACACAGAAAGGCTTGGGGTGCTCAGAAGCTTACCAACAGTCCGGGATACAGTAAAGCTGTATCTGGACTAGACTAGTTACAGGAAAGGCAGAAAACAAGTGTAAATGTGGGCTTTTAAACCAGAAAGTTGAAAGAGATGGAAAAACTGCCCAAATGGTCAATAAACTATAATTTCTGGGCAAAAACCCACTCCTCTTGTGGTAGATAGGCTACCTAGTGTTTACCACTCCCACTGATAAGCTAGAAGGCTTCCCTCCAACACAGAAAGGCTTGGGGTCTTAGAAGCTTACCAACAGTCCTGGATACAGCAAGTCTATATCTGGACTAGACTGGTTACAAGAAAGGCAGGAAACAAGCTTAGAATATATATATATATATATATATATATATATATACATATTTATTTTTTTTTACAGAAAAGCAGCTAATACAGCAGTAAATACAATTCAAATGCAGTGCAGGCTAGCACACTTGAGTGTGTAGCAATATTAAGACAAATACGGTTTAAATAAATGTAATTAAATTGACTAAAAACAAGTGCAGAAGGCAGTAAATTAGAAGGCTACTAACAAGCAGTAATAAGTGCAGAGTAAGAGCAACTGAACAGATAGCACGCAGAACAGCAAACTAATACAGTTACAGTAAGAACAGCTGAATAAAGTATATATATATGTGTGTGTGTGTGTGTAAAAACTTTTTTTTTTGAGGAAGGGAACAGAGCAGGATTAAGAGGCTTCATAAATGCTCTCTTTGTACACAGTGGATACAGCTGAAGAGATGGGACTAGTAGGAGTGCGTGAAATCACAATATGATCTCACTGCACTCAGTTGAGTGAGCAAATGAAATGGGCCCAGAAGGAGTATCCAAATACAAATTTACAAGAGGGGCGGACAATTTTAAAATCACCAAGATTAACACCAAAACAAGAACAGGAAGGGAGGGTGGAGAACTAACTGTAGAGACACAGAGCCCACAATATTCAATTCAATTAATATTCAGTGAAAAATAAATAAATAAAATGCAGTACTATATGAAAAAGTGCAGATAAAAGTGTATTGAAATTCGCTTACGCATCCAGTTGATTGCAGGTAGATCTTAGCCAGCCAAAGCTCAGATATTTTAGCAGAAATAACACAAGATGTAACACTTATATGGCAAGACAAACTCCCTAGGCTAGGAGTTAAACACAGAATATCAATGAAATTAAACTATCTCCCACTGCTACCAATGGCTACACTTCTAATAAGCTCTCTGTAGATACACAGAGCCCACAATATTCAATTCAATTAATATTTAGTGAAAAAAATAAATAAAATGCAGTACTATATGAAAAAGTGCAGATAAAAGTGTACTTAAATTAGCTTATACGTCCAGTTGATTGCAGGAGATCTTAGCCAGCCAAAGCTTATATATTTTAACAGAAATAACACAAGATGTAACACTTATAGGGCAAGACAAAACCCCTAATCTCCCATATTCTCCATTTGTCTAGGCTATGGGGTAGGGTTGCAAAATGGAAGCCTTTTCTTACACAGAAAAACATCCAGGCCTGGCTAAGATTTGTGAAACAATACATCAAGTCCCCACAAGCATGTGGGAAAATGTATTATGGTCTGAAAAGACCAAGGTTGAACTTTTTGGCATAATTCCAAGTGGTACGTTCGGCAAAAAAACAACACTTTACATCACCTAAAGAACACCAGCCCCACAGTGAAGCATGGTGGTAGGAGTATCATGCTTTGGGGTTGCTTTTCTTCAGCTGGAACTGGGGTTTTAGTCAAGGTGGAGGAAAGTATGAACAGTTCCAAATACCTGTCACTTTTGGCCAAAAACCTTCAGGCATCTGCTAGAAAGCAGAAGATGGAGGAATTTCACCTTTCAACATGACAATGACCCCAAACATACATCCAAATCAACAAAAGAATGGCTTCACTAGAATAAAATTAAAGCTTTGGAATGGCCCAGCCAGAGCCCAGACCTTAATCCAATAGAAAATATGTGGGGTGACCTGAAGAGGGCTGTGCCCAAGAGATGCCCTCACAATCTGACAGATTTGGAGCACTTTTGCAAGGAAGAGTGGGCAAATATTACCAAGTCGAGATGTGCCATGCTGATAGCCTCCTACCCAAGAAGACAGAATGCTGTAATTAAATCAAAAGGTGCTTCAACAAAGTATTAGTTTAAGGGTGTGCATACGTATACAATCAGCTTATTGTGCGTTTTTTATTTTTATATTTTTTCCCTAACAGATTTATTTGTTTTTCAATGGAAGGTTATAGGTCACATTAAAGGTGGGAAAAGTTTAAAAATGATTTATTGTGTTCTCATTTTTTTATATCACAAAAACCTGGCATTTTAACAGGGGTGCGTAAACTTTTTATACCCACTGTATATTAACTAATGCTACTTTGATATGTCTGTGGCTAGTTTCAAACCCTGTTTTTTGGAAGCAGCCATGGGACCTACCCCAGTGGAACATGTACTGAATTGTTGATAACCAGATGTCAAGAGCATGAATTTTATTATTTCTTTGAAAGATTTTAGTCCCACTTTGAATAAATTGCTTCATTTTCTCTACTGTAGCTGGTTCTGCTGTTTCAGAGAAAAAAAACATTTTGACTACTCTAACAGTTTCAAATGTTTTTGGTAAAGACAGAATTTAAGGCATGTACTGTATATGTGTTATCTTAGTCAAAAGTTTAAGTATGGGTAATTTTGGACAATCCTTGACCTTGTGGTCCAGATTCATACAAAGTAAGCACTATGTGATTTTGGTTTTATTTGCCTCCTGCAACCAACTTATTTGTTAATTTTGATGCCATACCTCACTTTGTGATGACTTTTAAAGGTGTACTTGTGTGTAAGTAGATGGGGATGTATAATTAACCCATCCGTTGTCTGTGACTGGCCTGTATACCAGGTTTTTGGTGTCTATAATGTCAAATCACTGGTAAAAGAACCTACTCCAATTCTATGATAATTTCTAAATCCAAACGTCCATGTGCACTTATACAAAAGGCAGCCATCAAAACAACACCCGTGCTTGCTGTGATCAATACCCTCAACCGCTTAAGAAACTTTAACAGTAGTCAGTGCCATTGACTTTTTCTGAATCCAACTTAGCAGTAGTCAGTCGAAATCCGCATCTCCCCCATGCATCATGGCAGTGTTTGTAGTACTTTTCTTTCCTCTTCCTGTCAGTGACCATAACCACTTGCTACCATTCAGTGATCATATTAGCATGCCTCCTACATTACTGTAGTTAATTACTGGTTACTTCTGCTGACATTCAGTTTATCTGTCAGTGATCAGACTACCTCACTTCCCACCCCATCTTACCTCTCTCTCTGCTTGCGTTTACTTCATTTCCATCTTTCCTTTTTGTCTTTCATACGTACCATACTGTCCTGCTCTCATTGTTTGCTTTCCTTTGTCAGTCCTTACTTGATCTGTGAATAAATCCTGTCTGTTCAGTATCATAATGTAGGCCACAAGTGACTGCTGCACCCTCCCATGCCTCTTATCTCTCCTGTATGTGTCCCTTTCGTCTTTTTGTCCCTGATCAGCATATTCTGTTCCACCAGCATATCACTTCTGTATTTGAGCAATATCCTGTGCTTATCACACCAAGTCTGTCAGTAATTAGACTACCCCACCTGTACCTTCTTACCCTGCCATACTGATCTTCTTACCTAGCATATTCAACGCATTAGTGCTTTATATATATAATCATCTCCAACAGCATATTTACAATTATACCACACAACTACAACCCCAGCAGTGTGAAAGTAATCAGCCTTTTTACTCCAGCTGGGCCACTAGTTATTGCTCTGTCACCCTGAATTACTTGCTTCACACATCAGTCACCTGTGTGGACCCCCTGAGCCACTTAAAAAGCTGTTTCCTTAAACCAGCTATAATATGCTTGAAAACCAAAACTTAATGGTGTAATGCTGATGAAGTGTGTTATAACTGTGCTTAACATTGCTTGAAACTCTGTGTGTTCTGACTGAAAGTGGTACTGAAACAATTTGAAATACAAAGTGATAAGTATTTTTTTGGCATTTCTTTTCAAAGTTCTGCATTAGCCTAATTTTTTTACTTGATTGATTTAGATATATATTTGCAGGCTTCTGATCTATGCTGAAATTTCTGTTTTTTCTTCCACCCTTATTCCTGCTGTGTTAAATAGTGGTCTAACAACTTTTGTGTTTTATCTGATTGTCTCAAGACTTGCTAGTATAATTAACATTCCCTATTGTTAACCTCTGCATTCATTGCTTGAAACTCCATGTGTTCTGACTGAAAGTGTTACTGAAACAATTTGAAATATAAAGTGATAAGTATATATTTTTTGGCATTTCTTTTCAAAGTTCTGCATTAGCCTAATTTTTTTACTTGATTGATATATATATATATATATATATATATATATATATATATATATATATATATATATATATATATATATATATATATATGCTGGCTTCTGATCTATGCTGAAATTGCTGGTTTTTCTCCCATCCTTATTCCTGCTGTGTTAAATAGTGGTCTAACAACTTTTGTGTTTTATCTGATTGTCTCAAGGTTTGCTAGTATAATTAATATTCACTGTTGTTAACCTCTGCATTCATTGCTTAAAACTCTGTGTGTTCTGACTGAAAATGCTACTGAAACAATTCAAAATATAAAGTGATAAGTATATTTTTTGGCATTTCTTTTCAAAGTTCTGCATTAGCCTACTTTGTTTACTTGATTGATTTAGATATATATATATATATATATATATATATATATATATATATATATATTTGCTGGCTTCTGATTATGCTGAAATTTCTGTTTTTTCTCCCACCCTTATTCCTGCTGTGTTAAATAGTGGTCTAACAACTTTTGTGTTTTATCTGATTGTCTCAAGGCTTGCTAGTATAATTAACATCCCCTATTGTTAACCTCTGCATTCATTGCTTGATACTCCATGTGTTCCGACCGAAAGTGTTACTGAAACAATTTGAAATATAAAGTGATAAGTATATATTTTTTGGCATTTCTTTTCAAAGTTCTGCATTAGCCTACTTTTTTTACTTGATTGATTTATATATATATATATATATATATATATATATATATATATATTTGCTGGCTTCTGATCTATGCTGAAATTGCTGTTTTTTCTCCCACCCTTATTCCTGCTGTGTTAAATAGTGGTCTAACAACTTTTGTGTTTTATCTGATTGTCTCAAGGTTTGCTAGTATAATTAATATTCACTGTTGTTAACCTCTGCATTCATTGCTTAAAACTCTGTGTGTTCTGACTGAAAGTGCTACTGAAACAATTCAAAATATAAAGTGATGAGTATATTTTTTGGCATTTCTTTTCAAAGTTCTGCATTAGCCTACTCTGTTTACTTGATTGATTTAGATATATATATATATATTTGCTGGCTTCTGATCTATGCTGAAATTTCTGTTTTTTCTCCCACCCTTATTCCTGCTGTGTTAAATAGTGGTCTAACAACTTTTGTGTTTTATCTGATTGTCTCAAGGCTTGCTAGTATAATTAACATTCCCTATTGTTAACCTCTGCATACATTGCTTGAAACTCCATGTGTTCTGACTGAAAGTGCTACTGAAACAATTTGAAATATAAAGTGATAAGTATATTTTTTTTGGCATTTCTTTTCAAAGTTTTGCATTAGCCTATTTTTTTACTTGATTGATTTATATATATATATATATATATATATATATATATATATATTTGCTGGCTTCTGATCTATGCTGAAATTTCTGTTTTGTTTCTCCCACCCTTATTCCTGCTGTGTTAAATAGTGGTCTAACATCTTTTGTGTTTTATCTGATTGTCTCAAGGCTTGCTAGTATAATTAACATTCCCTATTGTTAACCTCTGCATTCACTTCTTGAAACTCCGTGTGTTCTGACTGAAGGTGCTACTGAAACAATTTGAAATATAAAGTGATAAGTATATATTTTTTTGCATTTCTTTTCAAAGTTTTGCAATAGCCTAATTTTTTTACTTGATATATATATATATATATATATATATATATATATATATATATATATATATATTTATTTATATTTGCTGGCTTCTGATCTATGCTGAAATTGCTGTTTTTTCTCCTATCCTTATTCCTGCTGTCTTAAATAGTGGTCTGACAAATTTTGTGTGTGTTTCCAACCCTCTCTCCCTATTGGTATCTTCTTCTTATACTTGGTGGCATTGCAATTGCCCACCCCTGCTGTATATTTGATCTGTGACACTCCTCCCAGTCTATTGTCATTAGCTCATTCTACCTAATACAGAGAAAAAAATTGCACTTTATTCATCTGCTCTTACTGTATTTTGTTTTCTCCTACTTTATTTCATTTTTTTGCTTTTGCCTCTTCTTGAAAGTATTCAATTGTACTTATTCTGCTGCATTTATTAATGTTTGGTAGTAGCCTGATTAAACTGCAACTGTTATTCTAAGCCTTTTGGTTTTAGCACTTGGGCTTCAGACCAGTTGTTTTACATTAAGAAGGGTTGTGGTCTGCACTGTTGTGGCAGGACAGGTAGCTTGCATCCTTTTAAGTTGGGAATTGCTGATTGAAGTCTCGGTGTCAGTTACTCTAAAAGTGTATTAGTTCTGGTTTAAGCACTTGGGCTTCAGGCCAGTTATTTTACACTAAGAAGGTTTGTGGTCAGCACTCTTGTCGGAGGAGAGGATAGAGTCTGCCCTTCTGAGCTGGGAATTTCTGGTTAAAGGCTTATTGTGCCTGCTTATTTGAACTGTTTCTTCTGAAATTGGTGGGCCTTGTTTGCTGTCACATAGACTATATTCAGACCTGCTGAATCTAGCTTTGTTTGTATAACTTGAGCACTAATCCAGGCTGTCTTTTTTGGAGAAGGTTCCCCTGCACTCTAGTGGCAAGAGTGTGCAGTTTCAACTGCTGGAACGGGGCTCAGTTTTTAGCTCTTATTGGTTAATTGGTTATTTGTTTAAATCAGTTTGCTCATTTGCTACTGTTATTAAAAAAATACACTTTATATATCGCCACTTAGTTAGGGTTAAACTATTCCCACCTCCATAAAATCTACACTTCAAATTTTCCCTTACAACTAAGCAGTTTTTTTTTTTTTAGTTTTAGCTCTCAAATCTGTTTCTTTGAACTCAGCACTTGTTCAGAACTCATTGTAAGCACTAAATAAGCTATTAATTACTACAGCACTCAACTTTCCTCACTTATCTAGAGGAAAACAGTTTTTAGTACTTAATAAATAAGCAACTATCCAGGCATATCTAAGAGTCAGCTCCTGGTGTTTTCTCCTGTCTACCTGGTGAATCTGGGTGTCTTGGGGCAATTCAGCAATTGCCTCATGTACACAGACAACCCTCTCCTCCTACCAACCAACACTACAACCTGTGAGAGATGCACTTATATAGCCAAACTGGAAGAAAAGCTCTCTTCACCCAAGACTGGACTAGACAGTCAAGAAGAGAAGGTAAACACTTGCACCACACCACACTCATCACATAGTCCCTCAAAACCTACTCCACCAAAACACACACGTAGAAACACAAAACATACACCTACATTCATGGAGGCTCTCAATAAAAATCTGCCCAAGCAACAGAGCCCTCCAAAGCAGAAAAGCATGCAACCTCCACCCCCCAACACAACCCAAATGAGACATAGCCCACAAACTCAGTGTGCCACTCAACCACAGCCCATAAGGCATAACAACATACCCAATACTCTAGTCATAGGTGACTCTATAGTCAGGCACACTGATGTTCCACTCACCAGGCTAAACAAGGAGAAAGTTACTGTCAGCTGCCTGTCAGGTGCCAGGATCTGCCACATAATGCATGCACTCAGATCACTCCACAACAAGCACAAATATGACTCTGCCATTGTCCATGTTGGTGTGAATGACCTCAGATGTGCCTCCCTGGACTACATGAAAAGAGACGTAGAGGAGCTCTCTGGTTTTGTAGCCCAGGCAAGTATGACCCTAGCCCTAAGTAGCATCCTGCCATCATCCAGAATGATACCACAGTATAAGGACAAAATGATTGACTTCAACAGTTGGCTAAGCTTCTGGTGTCATGCTAAGGGGATCCAGTATCTGTCTGCCTGGGATGACATGATCGACAAACCACTATGCTTTGAAAAAATAAGAAAGTGCTCGTACTTTACATCACAATAAGCTACACACTTAGTCTGTGGTAAATCCGGAAAAATTAATTTATTAAAACAAAGAGCTTAGCACTTTCTTCCCTTCATCTATGCTCTGGGACATCATCAGAACTGACTGAAACAGAAGAAACACTAGCAGAAACCACTATGCTTTTCCAGATATGGCCTGCACCTGTTACCCTTGGGATTCCGGATACTGGCTAAGGCTTTTGCCTCCCCTATAGTGCCTTTTTAAGGCAAGGTTCAAATGACAAATTCACCACTGTAGCAGGTACAGGCAAGCAAAATCTGAGGGTAATGCTACTTAATGCTAGACGTCTAAACCTCAAAATGCACTCACTCGAGGCACTCCTTAAAATGGAGAACAGCAACATCTGTGCAGTGTCAGAGACCTGGTTCAAGGCTCCAGGGAGCACCCCTGCATTACCAGGCTATAATTCATACCACATCTTTCGGCCACCTAACTTGGACCGAAACACTAAAGGTGGAGGCATTTCTATATTTCTTAAGGATACCCACACCTCCAGGCTAGTTGCTCAGCATAATGCACCTGAGATTATCTAAGTGCAACTAACTCTGGGCAAGACCGCAATCTAAATTGTAGCTTGCTACAGATCCCCCACCATGCCCCAGAATTCCCATTCCTCATTTCTAGATACACTGGAAAATATTAGGGTACAACCAACACCCTAATAATGGGTGATTTCAACTACCCCACCATTAACTGGGAAAACTGCTCATGTACCAACTCTTTTGCTCAACGTTTTCTGGAATTCATAAATTCCAATGCCTTGGCTCAACTTATCCACACCCCTACCAGGGGCAGCAATATCCTAGACCTGGTCATTACCAACATGGGTGACTGGTGTTCCACACCAAAGGTCACTTCCTCACTGGTCAGATCTGACCACAAGCTAATCACCCTAGACATCCACATCCTGTCCCCACCCCCCATTAGGGAAACTATGGTAAATAATTCCTCCAAAGCCAACTTCACGCTTCTTAAGACAGAAGTGGCAAACTTCACGATACCCATGCAGATGGACAATAGAGGTACAACTGCTGAATCCTACACAATTGCACTTTATAAACACTTACACAAGTGCATGGATCATGCTATCCCTAACAGAACTAAGATGCTTTCCTCAAAAAAAATGAAGCCAATCTGGTGATCCTCTGCCATAAACAAACTCTACAACAGAAGAAAGAAACTGTTGCAAAAAAGAGTAAAATCCCATGATTGGAGGAATTCTCTGGTCAGCCTCAGTAAGAAGCTGAGATCCCTCATAAAATCCTCCAAAGCTAGTTACGAAAACAAAATTGCCACTGATTCTAAAGACAACCATAAAGCATTCTATAGCTATGTCAAGAATCTCAATGGCAACACTCAGATCTGCTCTGAGATACAGCACAATGGCACTAAATATACAGAACCAATTGATATTGCCAACATCCTGGCAGATAGGTTCAGTGCTAACTTTACCCACCATCTCATCCCCTAAAGGGCCCATCTCTGTACCAGAAGAATACAAAGCTCCTGTAATCATGGCAGCACAGGTAAAAACCACACTCTCCAAAGCCAAGAACACAGCATCCATGGGACTTGACAACATTCCAGGCTGCGTTCTACATGAACTACAGAGTGAACTGGCATCCCACCTTAGTACCATGTTCAATCATAGCCTCACCTCAGGCTTTGTGCCCACTGAATGGCGCACAGCGACGGTTATTCCACTCCACAAAGGGGGAGCCACCATGGACCCTGGGAACTACCACCCCGTTAACCTGACAAGCTTTGTCTGCAAGGCCATGGAATGAATCATCATGGAACTTATAAACAAAGACATTGGTAATCTCCAAACTCTGGACCCCACCCACTTCGGGTTTGTAAAAATCAGATCATGCGTCCTAAACCTGATAGACTTCTTTGAAGCAGTCGCCAAAGCCATAAACGAGGGTAAGGTGTTTCACACAGCCTATCTAGATCTTGCCAAGGCTTTTGACACCATCCCCCACTCTGGAATTATAGATAAACTCACTAAACTAGGTATAAATCCCTATGTCACAAGATGGGTTGCCAACTGTCTCACTGTCAGAACCCACACTGTGAAAGTAGCAGACTCCAAGGCCAACTTCAGACCAGTGACAAGTGGAGTACCACAGGATTCATTCCTCAGTCCTCTCCTGTTTGGTATCTACTTCTCTGAAGTACAGGCTAACACAGAAGGTCTTTGGCTAACAAAGTTTGTAGATGACTGCAAGCTAGGAGCAATAATCAAAACTCCTAATGATGTGGACATCCTATAAAAGGGCCTCACTGAGACAGATGCCTGGTGTCAAAGCCATGGCCTCAAGCTCAATGCCAAAATGTGCATTGTCATCCCCTTTGGTAAAAACTCTCTACCCATGAACTACCACATAGGCAGTAGTAAACTTAACACAGAAAGTGTGATAAGAGACCTTGGGACACAGGTGGACAGTAATCTCTCCTTTGATAATCACATCACCACGATAGTCAAAAAATCATTCTACGTGGCACACCTCATCACAAAAGGTTTCTCATCCAGGAAAAAAGAGGTCATTGTTCCCCTCTACCCATCACTCATTAGACCCATTGTAGAGTGCAATGCCCCTTTTGGTATGTACCTCACAAGACATCTACAACAACTGGAAAGACTGTAGAAATACCTCACAAAGAAGATTACCGGCCTGAAACAGATGCCCTATGCAGACCGTCTCAAAAATCTCCAGCTTTACTCCATCACATATGGCCTACTCAGAGGCGATCTCTGCCTAACATACAAAGCTATGTCAAACCCAGAGCTGTTGGACATGCTACACCTAAAGAAATCCCAATCCCTCTGAGCTACATGCTCTAGGGACCTAAACCTTGTCACCACAATAAACAGAACATGCTGGAGGGATAGATTTCTGTCCCAGAGACTTCCCATACTCTGGAACAAACTACCTATCTATATCAAACAAAGCTCCTCATTAGCACTCTTCAAGAAAAATCTTGATGACTGGATGGGAAATAGGAAATTCACCCCGGGGATCACTTCTGTGGTTCTGCTCAACAGTGGCACAGGAAAATAATTTTCTTGGGTGGCTAAAGCCAGGGTACTTTCTTGGCTAGGCTTATGTAGGCCCTAGGCCCAAAAGCCTAGTATCTCCCTATGAATCTATGAACAAACTCACTTTGTCAGTGGTGTGTTAGGTGACAGCTTAGGTGTACCATACTGAACACCTTCCATAGTATTATCCCTAGATAAATGTCATCTGTAGCTCTTCTAAATCCCATTCTGCTGCCTTTTATCTTGCAACAAGAATTCCAGAGCTTTGCATTTTGTATGATTAGTTACTATTGCCCTTAAGTATTCTTGCTTGTCTGGTGTAATTTATTGACTTTCTAGTCAATCATACATTTTGGTAGTTTGTCAAGGCTGTTGCTACCTTTAGTAATACATTTTATATATTTCTAAACAGCACTTATGGCAGGCTTATGCAAAATTCCCACCTTCCCTGCTTACAAACTTGCATCAATACTGTAACACAGACTTTTAATAAACAATTCTGACTTCCTTAGCCATAAAAATTATTATTAAACCATGACATATATTCATATATGAGATAAATATAGTGTTTGCTGCTGAAAGGCACTTCTGTTGTTCCTGTTTAAAGAATTGCCCTCATCTTGGCAGAAGTCATACCTTTTCTTTCATTGATCAGCACATCTTAATTTATGTGATTTTTCTCTATGCATATTTTGTAGATTATTAAAATATTACAGCTACAACAAGGAGCTGGCCTACTACTTATCAAAGGTAAAAATCTCTCTCTCTCCCTCTTTCTCTCTCTCTATTTCTGAGTCTCATTTCTTTTATTTCTTATGGTCAGATAATCCCAGTCAAGCAATTATGGGTATTTTTTCAGTCTATACTGCCTTCTGTCTTGTGCACAGAATCAGCAGGTGAAGTTTCTATTCACCAGGTCTATTTCTCTGTGAGTCATGTTACTAATTGTGGTCTATAGTCTTTGCTCTGTAAATGTACAGTTTGGCTTTTTCTATATAGTACAGTCTGCCCTGTTTCTTCTCTCTTCCATGGCAACCTGCATTTGCAGCTCTTTTGACACTCACACAGAATTTGCTCATTTATTTCTCCAACTATGGCAGATCCTGACATAACTCATCTCTCTGCCTTGAAGGCTTCATATCTCATTTGTTTTGTTTTAACTTAATGGTAGCAGAATATATACTTCATATTATTTTATAACTAGAGTTATAACTACTTCTACCTAATGCCTAAGAATTGTCCACCTAATATGGTCCAGCTTTAACTGGAGTTGTATTTCTAAATCTGCAGCATCAATACAGGTATAGAAAGGGTTCATATGTAGTTATCAATTTCTTTCCTCAGATTTGCTATCTGAATGGCCTCTACAAAGTGAATATATTGCCCTTTATAGTGTTGTTATCCTTGGTCCTGGTTATAGATACATATCTAGTTACATGGTGTTCCATTTATTCAATTAGGATGTGAGATCCCTTCAGCTTATTTCTCCCCCCGGGACAGGGGTCAGATGACAGAAGCAAAGTTCATGCCCCACCATCTTGTAGGCAAAGTACCTCTGGTAATCCCCAATCTTCATCAGGCATTTAACATGGAGTCCACAAGATAGTGCATGTACCACTCAAAGAGAGGTGAACAGGATCTGCCTCATTCTTCCTCTTTCTACTTCTCCACCCAGCCCACTAATCAAACCAGGTTAGTTGGGTTTAATCAGGATTGCATCCCTCTATGGCAAAGAGCGTGACTATAACTTCTTCTCTAGTTCTTTTGTAGATCCTGTCCAGAAAGATGCTGGCAATCTAACTTTTAAGAACTAATACCTTAGGAAATAGTTGTATGGGATTAGTGTATATGTACTACTATGAACGCCTAACAATCATGCAGTCTTAAATTGCATATCAAGCTTGGCATCATGACTCCAAGACTGTCTTGAAGATCTGTTTAAGGAAGAAAGGCCATGACTCGCTGTGCACCTGTAGCATACTAGAAAAATGACAAGATGCTCATTTTCATAACATTTTATCTATCTGTCTGTCTATCAATTTACCCACCCTTTGTTGACTGGGTTAGTCCTCATGGCCAGAAACTTTCTTTCAGGGGAGACACAAGCTGGTATTCATATGGACAAGGAGAAATTTGGCTAGGACACCTGGAGACTTCCCCTATTCTTTGGAGAACGGGGAAGTAAAGCACTCTGTGGTGCTGCTGGTGGTACTGAATGACTACTACTACAGTTCCAGGAATTCCAAGATGGAGGAGAATATAACCAAAATGCAAGAGAAACAGGAGAATTTACTGAAGGAAGGAGAAGGAGATAAGAGAATTATTTACATAGTTGGAAATTGGAGTATTTGTGACAGAAGGGCTGGTAGATTTGATGAATGAGGCAGAACCAAAGGAAAGAGAGGAAGCACAATGGAGTGACAGAGTGGAGAGAGTATAACAAAAGGAAGAAAATGATTGGTTGGAAACTGAAGTAAAAGCCGCAGAAGTGAAAATACTTGACATATTTTCGGCTGGTGGAGTAGCGAGTTTTAAGGTTTTATCTCTGTAACAGCACATTTTGTGAAGTTATGCAGATCCAGCAAAGCAAGAAAGAATGGAAGAAGGAGCTAAGAGGGGGACAAATATATACAATTTCTCAACAGTCACAGAACACTCCAGTGATAAGAATAAAAAGTAAACGCAATGACAGTGTGAACAGTTATGACATTATGGATAATACTATTTTGTCATTAGGGTTTGACTTTAAAGACGCAAGAGCATTAATTCATTTGGAAGCTGAAATTTTTTGTGAAGTTACATTTGAAAGCTTTAATTTGCTCAAAAATATGACTGAGACTGAAAAAAGAAGTACATGGCACCATGGAAAGAGTATTTTTTTCAGAGTTTGGAACTACAACAAGAAATACAGTTAATGTACAATTCAGGACTTCATATATGGATAAACATGAGTTAAAACAGTTTTTTCCTTTTACTATGTAGTAAAGTATATGAAGTTAAAAATTATGTGATGAAGGAATTGTATGAACTGGGGTTTGGAAGTGTTGTAACAATGGATGTTAAAAATGTGAAAATTCAACATATTTCAAATACAATAACTATGAATGGTAAGAGAGGATTTGTTAAATACTGAGGCCAACCTAAATTGTGTTATTTCTATGGGGATGAAAATAATTTAGCACAAGACTGTAGTAGACAAATGTGCTGCCAATGTGGTGAGATGGAACATATAGCAAAAAATGTGTAAGTCTGTTTTTAGAAAATGTAAAGAATTTGAATACTTTTGGTTTGACTGTCCCATATTAGAAAAGGAAAAAGTGGATGAAGAGGAAAGCGCAAAAGAAAGACAAACACAAGAAAATTTTACTACAAAAGATGTTGAAAGAGAAAGTGGTATAGGGTAAGGTGATACTGAAAAAAGGCTAAGCAATGAATATGCAATTAGAGAAAAAATAACAGCTCAAAATAATGCTATTAATATACAGGAAGAGAACAGATTTGCAATTTTGCAAATTAAATAAGAAGAAGAAGAAGAAAAGGGAGAAATGGAGACAGAAGAAGAGGATAATTAAAAAAATCAATTGGTGGGAGAGTTGACGGAAAAGAAAAAATAAAACATGGAAACAAAACACTTACAAAAAGGAAAGGGATGTTATTGGAACTTTAGCATTAAATGTGAATAGCATTAGACGTGATATAAGAGGTTTGGTGGTGGTGGAGCAGTTTAAAAAAATGATGTTTTTGCTTGTTAGATATCAGATGTAACAAAGAAGAAAAAAGGAAAAGAGTGCAGGCAGTGTGTGTGTGGGGGGGGTGGCATCATTTGGACAGTAAGACTGAGACATTTTCTGGAATAGTAATTCTTATAAAATTGAAGAAATAAAAATTCTAGATGCAACAATAGTAGTACCAGGAAGAAGAGTAATATATGGTATGAGAATAAGTCAAAAATGTAAAAGATTACTAGTGATTTATGCATACATTAATGTGACATAGAAAAAACAGTTCTTTCAAAAAATGAAAACAATTATGTTAGTAAATATGCTAATAATGATGGTAGGAAATTTTAATTGTAACCTGAGTAAAGAAAATGGAAAATAACAGGATATTAAAATGTTAAGGGAATTAATAATCTGTGGAGATTTAAAAGTAAGAAACAATAGGGAATGGATATACAAAAGAACAATTTTAAGTCGGAAATTGATTATATAATTTACTCTAAAGGCATGAAGGAAATAATGGAGGTAGTACAGATGGTAGAGTTTCAAGATCATAGAGCGGTATGGGATATAATAGGAGAAGACAGAGAAGTAATAAAAGACAGAAAGGGATAAGGACATTAATTGCAAATGAGGAAGAAATGATAATAGAGAAAGAAATATTATGGAAAGATAATATGAAAGTGAAACCATTTTATAAAAAATGAACACACTGATGGATTAATAGGTAATATATAAGCAAAAGTATAAAAATACATTTAGAAGTGAAAGAAACAATAACAAAGAAATAATGTGACATATAAATACATTTTAAAGAATTATGAGAAAAAAAGAAAAATAAAGTGGCAAGGGCAATAGAAAGACATATGTGTGAAAAAGGCGAGGAAAAGTTAAAATGATTTTATATAGAAAAAGATTTTTTTCCAAAACAAAAGAAAGATGAGGTTTCCTCATATTTAGGAAAAGAAGTAAAAATGAGAGGTAACAAGATGAATTATATCTTTGAAGTGAAATGAGATATTAAATACAAACAAGAAGATATTATGGAGTTGGTAGATAATTTTGTAGACAAAATGTATGAAAAGAAGAAATGGATGGGCAAGAAAAAGAATGGAAAGTAAAAAATATATGAAAAAGAAAATAATTGTATAGAAAACAATAACAATAGAAAAACAGAAGGTAATAAAAGAAGGTAAAAATGAATCATTAACATATGGGGATTGTATATCTTGCTATGTGTGACATGTGTCCAGCTTTTTATGTAGCAAAACAGTACTAGTTTTATAAAAAAAGAATATGTGAGCATGTATATGATGTTGTCAAGGGTGATATAAAAATGCTCTAAGTAAGCAGGCAAAGAATTGCTACAACTTTAAAACATTTTACTTTATGGTGCTATATAAGGTTAATAGAAATCCAAGCAGTGGTTTATGGGTAGCACAATTAGCAAAAATGAGTTACATTGATATCTAAGATTTCGAGCTGATTCATTCCCTATGTTAAACAAAAACAATTTCTGTGGTTAGTCATTTACAACTTAGGGCTGCTAAATTATAATAATTATTTAACTGTATATTTAGTTTTAATGATAATTTATGTGTTTTTTTAATATGCATACATTATTCTTTTTATGCATTTTTGCAAATTTAAATATCTATTATAGCTAATTGAATAAATTATGTTGTGATTGGACTATGGAGGATTTAAATAGTATGCTGGAATGGGAGTTAACTCAGATTCTGATTAAGTCATTTTGTGATAAAAGTGCTAGATATGAAGTTAATAAAAACTGGTGGATATTTTATTGGTTTTATGCTGCATCATCTTTCCATTGATTATAAGAATGAATCAGTGCAAGGACTGAACATTCTAAGCTATGAGTATTATAAGGAAATTAATAAAGAAGAAAGAGATGTTTTTTAAAAAAATAATGAATGTATGAAGGAAGGTGTAATGAAAGAAGGCATGTTGTGGTGTGATAAAATTTATATGGAGAAAGGATGAAATAAAAGATATAAAATATTGAAGGCCTATAACATTAGGGAATACTGGCTGTAAAATATTTATGAAATGCTACAAAAAGGATGGGGAAAGTATTGGATGAGGTAAGAGGAGAAGGAATTAATGCTAAAAAAGGAAAAGTGGTGAAAGAGATGTTATAATAAAAGTAGTAGTAGTAGAGATGATACTGAAAAAAAGTAAAGAAGTAAGCTTGATAGCATGTGATGTAGCCTTTGATGAAATGAGTCGTGAAACAATTTGGCTTATTTTAGCACCATGTGGTATAGGGAAAAATATTAATGGAATAAAGAAATGCTATGAAAATTTATGAATACAAGTTATGATAAATGGATGGATGGGGAAAACTTAGGAGAGGAGTAAAACAGGGATGCCTAATGAGTATGTGCTTATTTATAGCGTATTTCTTCGTAAATAAGACCTAGCCAGAGAATAAGGCCTAGCATGGTTTTCCAGGGTGGTCATGATATAAGCCCTATCCCATAAGCCCCAGTTAAGATCGTCAACCACACATGACGGAAGTGTTGAATTATAAAATAATATTATTGACACCCGTTGACTGAGGTTATCATACTCTGCTCATCATTTTCGGACCATTCAGACATCCAACTTCTCTTTGCAGAAAGTCATAAGATTCCTTCCCTGGGAGTCCTCCACGATTCTTACTGTAACCCTAATCATCACTCACACTTGACAGTTGAGATCCTTGGCCCATAAACACTGGCAGGTGTACTTTGATTGGTCAAAGTACAGACAACGCGCATAAAGTGCATGCACTTGATAACAAATGGCTGTGTAGTGTCTTCTTAACCACCACCATTTTGTGTTGCCACTCCGGTCTCGTAAATCTTCAATTAACCCCCCCCCCCCAGACAAGATGAGTGCAAAAAGAAAGAGCTATTCCGTCAAGTACAAAAAAAGGAATCTTGGAGGACTCCCGGGGAAAGAATATGATGGCTTTCTGCAAAGAGAAGAAGTTAGATCTCCAAATGGTCTGAAAATGATGTGCAGCATATAACAACCTCAGTCAACAGGCCAACGAGGGAGATGCTAAGAAGTGCAAGTGTGGATCAGGTCGGCAACCATTATTTCCTGAGCTGGAAGACATAATCTGTGAATGGATTGCTAACAGGAGAGCAAAGGCTTTGGTTGTGCACAGGGCTGATATTCAAGCATTTGCCCTTGCAATGGCACCACAGTTAGAAATATCCCTAGAAGAATTCAAAACATCACAACATTTGCTGGATGGCTTCCTTTAGTGATATGAACTGTCTCTAAGAAGATCAACAACACTGTTCAAGCTGGAAGATACTGAAGTTATTAAACGTGCACTTGCATTCAAGTCCTTTGTTGATGGCATTGACTTTTCTAAATACCAACTCTCCAACATGATTGCTATGGATGAAACTGCAGTGTTTATGGGCCAAGGATCTCAAATTACAATTGATCAGAGGGGTGCCTCATAAATCTACATATCCCCCACTGGTTACAAGAGTGCACGTGTTACCTGTATTTTGGAAATTCGTCTAGATGGAAGGAAAACCCCACCTATAATCATTAGTAAGGGCAAGAAAGATAGGATTGAATGTGTTTCAGGCATTTACATTCTTGAAACTGAAAAAGCAAGGTGCACACAAGCAGTTATAAGGAACTGGGTCGATGTAATGCTGCCACTTGTTTTGCAAGGTGGTGAAAGAGGTCTGCTAGTCTGGGATTCAGCCAGCACTCACCATGCTAAAGACATGAAGAAATTCCTTGCACGGAGAAGAATAGATCAAATAATGATTCTTGCAGGAATGACTGCCTATCTCCAGACTCTTGATATTGCAATAAACAAGCCATTCAAGGGCAATTTGTGCATGGAACTCAATGACTACATTGAAAATATAATGGAGAGAAATCAGCATGGAAACTTTGTGAAGCCTAGCCTGTAAGAGGTTGTGACTTGGGTGCAAAACTCATGGGATAAAATCACTGACAGCTGTGTTGCCAATGCACTATGAGCAGGCTACTTGGACAAGCTCTGCTCATTTAAGGAGAGCTCTCTTGCTAGGCATGACAGATTGGGGCCAATGGTTCTACAGGAAATGGAGTCGCAAGAAATTCAGGTCAGAATTCGGGGGTTGGAGACTTATGACAATGTTCCAGAAGAAGATGACATGACTGTATTTGAATAACTTTTCCATTATCGGGGCAACAGAATGGATTGCTTCTGCTTTCAGTTTTATTCCCCTCTTCCAATACACATGTATTTAGATTTTTCTGCACTTTCTGTTAAGCATGAAATATTGCACTGTGAAAGCCAAGGTGTAGATATTCTAAAACTGAAATGTTTGTTGCACAGTTTATCACACAACTGTTAACACATTACTTAGAACTGTTGCCAAATAACAGAAAATTACCAAATAAATGTCAATTTGTGTACATGAATAAATGTCGATTTTTGTACATGAATAAATGTTGATTTGTGTACATGAATAAATGAATAAATGTAGATTGTTGTACGGGGGGGGGGGTAAATAAGGCATCCCCTGATAATAAGCCCTAATGCGTATTTCCACGGGGGAAAGAGTATAAGACCCAGTCTTATTTTCGGGGAAATACTGTGTTAGTAATGAATGCAGTAGTACAGACACGTACAGTACATATAAAACGAGGGAGACAAGATGAGTGATGGAAGGAAATGTTATGTTACCAATAAGTATAACATATGCAGATGATTTAGTTCTAATAAAAATACACAGGATGGGCAGCTGCGGTTGTAATAAGGATAAACAAGGTGTTAAAAATGGTCTGCTGTAAAACAAACATGAAGTATAAGAGATTTGGTAAGATAAATAAATGGAATACATTTCACAAGAAAGAAAATAAAGTTTTTGGGAGTGACACTGGGTGAGTATGAAAGTGTAATAAGTCAATGGAGAGAGAAACTAAAACAAATAAAAATTGTTAGCTTGTAGGAAAAGTTTTTTATTTACCATGTCAGAAAAAATATACACACACACACATATATATATATATATATATATATATATTTATATATATATATATATATATATATATATATATATATATATATATATGTGTATATAGGTTTACTATTGATTAATTGAACTACATAACATTTCTGAACTACAGTTCCGATTCAGAATATCAAAAATTACATGTGCGCATGCTTAAAACCCCGTTCTGAATTGCCGATTTTCAAATTCGATGTTAATGTCGAACACTCCTACACGTCCATTACAATAGCATCATCCATACACCTTGTATGTACTAAGTGAAGCACTGTCCCATACATAAATACCTTCAGTGTATATAAGCCATGTTCCGTGTCTGTTAAAGTGGATTCCTACATTCTTGTAAATGTAAAAAGTGAGTTAACACTGCACACTATAGTTGCACCCAATACTGCTTTAAATAAAATAACAGTAACTCCTGATTATAATAACTCCTGATTAAAATGAACAGTGCTGTGCAATTAATTGCAGAAACCCTTGTGATGTGAAATCATTCCTCTTAGTTAGTAACTTCATGAAAGATGACTCCTTTTCTACAAGTTGCCTCCGTTTTGGAGAAGGGGGAAGGCAAGTCAAAGCTTTGTGCTTTAGATCTTCTAAATGGTTCTGTTCTAACTCTATTGTATGTAGGACATCATGTAGATATAATTTCTTCCTCTCTAACAGACTGTGCAGGTGTCTGTGCTAACCTTCCGCAGTTTTCTGCATCCTTGGATACCCCAATAGGCAAGTGTCATACTGATTCCAGAAGTCAATATTATATACAGGTGGAATACATTCAGCTGTGACATTTCTAATGCCATAACGACAAGGTCTCCCTATAATGTAATTCTCCTTAAAGAACTCACACAGAGGTTTATCCTGCTGTGGCAAATCAGCTTCAATTAACTGGAAGGTAGGCAAGACATCCTCAGGTTTCACAAAGGCTAGGGTGGGTATTTGCTTACAGAGTAAGGAAAAGTGTATATCTGATCCAAGAAGTGTAGCAAGCTGTGTCTGTTGAATGTGCAGCCACACAATTATGGCACAGGTGAAACCAACAGCCCTTCACCTTACAGGATGGTACATTCTTGACAATACTGTTAATCACCCCCTTTTCAAAATTACACACCATTTCTGGTTTGAAAATCAGATCATGCTGGGTACACAATTCAATCACAGTGGTCCAAAAACAGTCAGAATTGCTCTCAGTCTTTGAGTTCAGGATGCCATACACCATGAGGACTACCTTGCCTTCTATCCCACCCTGCAAACAGCAGTGAATGGTATAAACCTGTTTGCATTCCTTAACAGTTAGTTCATAGGTTCATAGATTAGTACTAGGCTAACTGCCCTTGTGGGGCATTTTAAGCCTAGCCAATTATACCTTGCGAGACTCAAACCCTGCATCTTGTGTTTGTAAGGCAAACACCTTAACCATTAGGTCACCTTCCCAACCCCAAATAAACAGCCTATACAAGGCTCAAACCCAGGACCATACACACCACACACAAAGTGATGTATCACTAGGCCATGAATGTTCCATCCACTAACACATATTCTGAACTACACAAAACCTGCAGATTACTCATACTGGTTAACACCACTGCATTAGCTGCAACACCATCCTTTTTAATGTGCTGGGCAATTATAGAACCACATTTAATACTGAACAGTGAAGCATTTATATCACGTAATGCAACTGGTGAACGCATAGTGGAGGACCTTTCTTTATGCCTAACCCTCCTCACCATCTGCTTTAAGGCATCAGAGTTGGGTGTGTTAACCATGTCTGCAGAGGTTGTTGCTAATGCCTCGAACACAAATTTGCAGGGATCTTCTAATGTGCTTGCAGCTCTTCTTTTAATGGCTGCACAAACCCATAAACCTTCCCAAAGATAGGATTGGGAGCATGGAAATGTGAGGCTGTCTTTAACAGTTTCTCACCATTTGTGGCAGGTTCTGTGACACACCTCCCTTTGCATTTATCTTTCTGTTTTAAACAGCAACACCAGTAGTTATGGGTATCAGCATGTTTTTCAAGATAGTACTGATAACCTGTAACTACTAACATTTTCTTTCCATTCTGACTTAGCTCGGTCAGATATATCTCACCTACTGTACCAGGCAAATGCATACTACTATTGGAGGAGCTCATTTATCTTTATCTCTCTTACACCTAGGAGAGGGAGACAAAGTCACTATTAATGTTTGGTCTGAATTTATACTGTTATATGAGGAGACTGCCAACAATGTAGATATAGTACACTTACCAACACGCCCTGTTCATACAGGCTATGGTAACCTTTCCTTACACTCCACAACAGCGATAGGTTAATTACGAATGTTATGATTTCCCAGAAGTAGATTGCCAAATTTAAACATGCAATGTGATGACATCACCGCACAGGATATATCGAAGACTTAAGGATGAATGTAAGTAGTTATTCAGGTATGTGGAGTCAATATTTCAGTGCTGTGTGCATTGTCAGGTCAATTAAATTATTTTCAGATATTTGTTGTCAGCAAACATACATTCAGGTAAACAATAGCAAACCATGTATATATATATATATATATATATATATATATATATATATAGGTCTACTTCATAACATTGAAATTTCATAACGTTGAATTTCATAATATTGAGACCATAACATCGAAAATGCAAAACACAGCAAACCCAAAACATTGAAAACTTAGAACATTGAAAGTGTGCTTCATAGCATTGAAAACTATATTGCACAAGAAAATATCACCTCCACCTACAACAACACCTAATTAACAAACACACTTTCTACTGCATTTCTGCAGCCCCCCTTGCACCCCCCACACCCCACCCCCTGTAAATTAAATATACCAACTCCAAGATCACACTACAGTGGAAATAAGTTAATTTCCTAACCTCAGTGCATGGTGATAGTGATTAAAAAAAAGCTCAGAGGCATGGTTGGCTGACTTGAATAATCGGTTTTATAAATAGTTTCTCTGCAACAGAGTACAGTGGATGACAGAAAGGAAAATAAAGCAAAATAAAAAAAACATAAGCAAGTGTTGTAAGTCAAGGAACAAGAAGCAGTGTACAGAGTTAAGAGAGGTGTTTTATTAAATGAGAAGGGCAGCAGCTTTAGAAAAACAGAAAGTGTCTTTGTTAGTTAGGTGTTATAGGTGGAGAGGATGTCATTTGCATATGCATTGTAGTTTTCAATGTTATAAAGCACACTTTCAATGTTGTGAATTTTCAATGTTTTGGGTTTTCGATGTTTTGGGATTTAGATGTTTTGGTCTCAATGTTATGAAGTAGACCCATGTATACAGAGAGGGAAAGAAAGAGAAAGAGAGCTAGATTGAATACTTATATATTATGAAAAATAGCACATTTAGAGGGAATATATATGTTTCCCACTGAAATGGAAAAAGAGCTGCTAAAGATTCTTTTAGCTTCATTTGGGGCTCAAGACTTAACCAGTGAGAAGAGGGATAATTTATAATAAAAAAGAAGAAGGTGGTTTGAATTTAAAAGCAAAAGACAAAAAGAAATGTAAGGTATGATGCTATATGATAAATACAAAATGTGTGGGAAGAAAACATGGAAATGAAAAAAGAACAGCATGGAAGAAAAAAAATATGAAAATAAGTGAGGTTCATAGTAGAATAAATGAATGGTATAATATGATTTTAGAACATAATTCTTTAGTGTACCCATGGAAGGAATTAAAAGAAGAAAAAAGGAAATAAAAGACAGAAGACAAAGGGCTGATTTTATTATGAATCAGTGAATTTGTTGTGGAGAATTTTATTATACAAGTTACTGGCAAAATGGAATATAAAATACAAGTTGATGAAGGAAAGAAAATGTGACTATAGTAAAAAACATTATTTTTGGATTGAAAAAAGAATAAAGAATTTTGGGAAAAGTTTATAAATGAATATAGATGGAAATGATATTATATGGCAAGTATGATAAAGTAAAACATTTTATTGATTAATGGGGTAAGGTACTGTTTGTGATAATATAGACGATGTGGAAAAAAGATGTGAGATAGCAAAAAAAGAAGATAATAATGCATTAGTTGAACTTAGAAGGTGGTTGTATAAGAAAATGTGGGGAGGATACTGGTTAAATATAAAGGAAAAAGGATGAAACAAATAGAATTGTTTAGTAAAGTTCTTTTGTGTTGATAACTTGTAAGTAAGTTTTAAGTATGAATGCAAAAAAACTGAGAGAGTAAATAATTACGCTACAGAGTTTTATGGTATAACGTGGTTGTAAATGTTAAGAAATTGCATCTACTCCTGTCAAGCACTGAATGGCACCAGAGGACTGCCACCACTGCTTGGAGAATTCCAAGATGGAGAAAGGAGTAAACATCTTTACTGGAGAACTTTTGTAGAGAGAATCAGAGCAAGATGAAATCCTAGTTATGGAGATGGAGAGTGGAGGTCTGGATACAGACGTGTTGGAGAATTTAATGAAGAAAGAAGAATCAGATGAAGGTGAGAAGGAGAGCTTGAAGCTGTGATAAGAGTAAGTGCTATATGAACAGTCAGATAATGAAGCTGTTAATGTGGCAGAGAGACAGATTACAGAAGTTAAAAGCTCAGAGGCATGTTTGGCTGACTGAGTAATCAGTTTTATCTGCAACAGATTACAGTGGATGACAGAAAGGAAAATAAAGAAAAATTAAAAAAAAACATAAGCAAGTGTTGTAAGTCAAGGAACAAGAAGCAGTGTACAGAGTTAAGAGAGGTGTTTTATTAAATGAGAAGGGCAACAGCTTTAGAAAAACAGAAAGTGTCTTTGTCAGTTAGGTGTTATAGGTGGAGAGGATGTTATTTACATATGCATTGTAGTTTTCAATGTTATAAAGCACACTTTCAATGTTGTGAATTTTCAATGTTTTGGGATTTAGATGTTTTGGTCTCAATGTTATGAAGTAGACCCATGTATACAGAGAGGGAAAGAAAGAGAAAGAGAGATAGATTGAATACTTATATATTATGAAAAATAGCACATTTAGAGAAACAGAAATTTTACCCCGGGGATTACTTCAGTGGCTGTGCTGGACAGAGGTTCAGGGAGCTAATCTAATGGGGCGGTGAAAGCCAACACATTCTGGCTAGGCTTATAAATGCCTTCGGGCAGATAGCCTAGTACCTACCTATGAACCTATGAATCTATGAACCTATGAACTTAAATATGTTAGTTTTTATGTTGTGTTCTCTGGTGGCCTTCTGATTTCTTTCCCTTGGAAAGAAATCTATGTTTTGGCCATTCAACAAACTTAGCGTTCAACATATTCATGTCGAATAAATGTGCTTTGACATTTTGAAATGTCGATATTCTGATATAGACCCCTTTAAATAACCTTTTAGAATTCAGACCAAGTTAACTAACAAATGGACAGTGTTAGGATTTTGGTGGCCTTCATCAGAATTCAACCTTCCAGTAATAATTGTTAGCAGTCCTGAAAGCTCACATTCCCAGCAGCTCTCCACTACTGTTACCCCATATACCAAACCAGTGCCTTCAGCCTATTGCCATTCCTTCCTTCGGTCACTTGCAGACTGTGATAAACTGAGAGGCTGCCAGCCCAGCTAGATAGAATTTTGTAAATAATTCTATGTCATTTGTAAATATTAATATGAGCCACAGGCTTGTTTCACAAATGTAAGAAAATGGTGTTATGTGCTAAGTTTCAAAATTGTAACCACAGCGCACCCTGCTGGAAGAAAGCAGACATGTCTACAAACTCTATGCCTGCGTAATGTATGCTTTATGGTAGAAATTGGAACATACAAAGTTAACTTATAAATCTCTAAGAAAATAAGTAAAGCATTTTACGACAGTGTGTTATCTCAAGCTAAGAGACAGGATGTCTGCAGTTGGAAATTATTTCTATTGTTTGAGACAGAGATAATTACTAGGTTTCAAATGTAAAGTGTCTTTTATTGCTCTGTGACTTCCTGGCAAATGCGATCACAAAGAAATGTTAAATTTTAAGTTATGTTAGACTGGGAACTTCAGCAGAGGTGACAAGAATGATGTAATCTGAAATGATTCAGCAGTAATGTGTATTATCAATTTAAGAACTATCTCAGAGGGAAAGAGAGTACAATTTGTATTTGGTTCTAAATCTGACAACAACTAACCAGCACTTTGCTTTGCCCTGTAAGTAAGACTTAGATCTTAGTATTTCTCTTAGAGATAGATAGGAACATATTTAGATCAGTCTAGATGTTTTCTATAGTTATGTAAGACTGTCCTACAATGTTGTTTTAGAGTATTTCCTGTTATTTCTGAACTCTCTGTTGTCACTGTGTTGAATTAATAAGTATTGTCTTGTGTTTTTATTATTTATTATTAAACATATTTAAACCTTTTAACTGTGGCTGTTTTGTGTAGAGATAATTTAAGCTCTAGAGTACTTGCAGGCATTTGATGATACTATACAAGCCACTCCAATAGCCATAGCCCTGGGTCACACTTACTATTTGGATAACAGTGACATTACACAGTAGAATTGGTCACCCTTTGGGAAGGGCCTTATTAGTAGCTGATAAGTAGTGACTGGTGGCAGTTATAGTGATTTCTCAAATGGTAACATTTTCGTGTGGCCGAGATTACAAGAGCACATACAACCAGGGGTAGCCGCAGCTATGGAAGGAAGAGTCGATGATGTCACGACGCACAGAAGACACGTGGACAGCCGAACGGATCGGATGAGGGAATCGAATGAAACACAAACAACTACCGAAACTGCAACAGGGGAAGTGAATTCCAATGTTATTTCTAATGAAACAGTTCAATCTAATGTATGGAATCGGAACAGAACTGATGTTGATACATCAACGCCACCTCCTAATAAGCAGGCATTGGGAGCACCCAGTAAGGACATGGAACAAGTTGTTCGTCGTAAAACCACGAATTTGGATGATACACGTTTTTTACCCTATCCCATCAGACAAACATATCATACGAGAGGTCGTTCACTGAGCAAAGGCCCCAGAAAGAGAAAGTTTTCAGAAGAGAGATATGGACAAAGGAAAACTGTAAGAAATTAAATAATTTGGTGTATGACTTTTCCAATAGAGGAATTAATGAAATTGATTTAACTTTGTTAAATAAAGGGTTGGGCTTCATACCCTCGCAATGCAGTAAATTAAACAATACGCTGACTGAACTAAGGTTATTTGGTAGGTCGGTAGCCCTTAAAATGCATTTCTATACACACACAGGAACACTTGAAGCTGCCGCAAGTGCACCTTTGAAAAAGAGAAGTAATTTTATTCCTCCTACACCTAGTAATATTGAATGTTTTATTAGAATATGTGAGGATGATTTTTATAAATATTATACACTAGAAAATAAGAATAGAAAAAGGAATAGATTTTATAATATGACCAGCCCTGAAATAGCCTCACTTACCAAACTGAAAGAAGATGATATGTTAACCATAAAACCAGCTGACAAAGGGGGTGGCATAATTCTTATGGATACAGCAGAATATATTGAAAGTATGTATACACTTTTGAATGATACCAAAACATATACAGTTATATCTGTTGTTGAAGTATCCAAGATTATACAGAATGTGCATGATAACATTTACGATCTCCTAATGTGCAGACAAGTGGATAAAGAGTTATACGATTTTTTAGTTATTGATTTACCATTGATACCTTGTATGAAAGGCCTACCCAAGGTACATAAGGGAATATTTCCACTCCCAATGCGCCCGATTGTTTCAGGTAGGGGATGGGTCACTTCTAATGTATCTATATATCTAGAGACTATATTAAGACCTATAGTCGACTCCATCCCCACCATTCTTAAAGATACATATCATCTGTTGGATGATATCCAAAAGTTTAATGAGAATCGTATAAATGCATTGGATGGTTGTATCTTGATAACCTTAGACGTTAAAAACCTCTTCACTAGCATACCTAATGGAGATGGCTTGCAAGCCATAATGGAAGTGTTTAATTCAGATACAGATTTTGACACAAATGAAAAGATTTTGTTATATTTTCTTTTACAAATGGTTCTTGAGAATAATGCATTTATGTTTAAAGACAAATATTACTTACAGCAATGGGGAGTAGCCATGGGCACTCCCGTTGCCAACACTTATGCTAATTTAGTTGTTTTTAACTGGGAGAGGAATAATTTGTTTAATGATGCAAGGTATACTAATAATATCAGAATGTATAGAAGATTTGTAGATGACATTCTGATTTTATGGGAAGGTACTTTGGATGAATTTAAAATGTTTTTAACATATCTAGATTCTACCACCCAGTTCTTAAAGTTCACCATGGAGTGGTCTTATACTCACATTAGTTTTTTAGACATTAATATTGCAATGAATGGAAATCGGATAGAAACCAGTTTATATAGGAAGGCATGCTGGGTGAATAACCTTTTACACTATAACAGCATGCATCCTAGACATGTGTTCCCAGGCATAGTCAAAAGTCAGTATATTAGAATAGGGAGGTTATGTGATAACCAACAAGTGCTCACTAAAGAAGCAGATAACATGGAGAAGCTATTTTTAGAAAGAGGCTACAACATGAAAATGTTGCATAAGATTAAGAATGAAGTTTTTTCAACACATGATTCTGTAGTTGAGTCAACAGTTAGACATAAGACAGTACTTAGCAAACCCAAAATTAAGAAATGGACAACATCCACTGTTAATAATAGAGTAGCATATATAATGCAATATACAAATGACAACTTTGATTTAAAGAATATAATCAAACAAAATTGGAAGCTCCTAATCATAGATGAAGTAACCAGGAATATAGTAGGAGAGCAACCGAAGTTTATTTATAAAAACTCACCTAACTTAAAACGATTGCTATGCTTCAAAGAGGGCAAAGGAAAGTCGAATGAACAGATACATCTCAATACCATGGGCACCTTTCCATGTACCAGATGCAACATGTGTCGACACATTAGTGACAAACAAATATATAAACACCCCAGAATGGATTTTATATTTAAACCTAGATTTTATGCAAGCTGCAACTCTATGAATTTGGTATATTTAGCGACATGCACAAAATGTGAAGCATTCTATGTTGGCTTAACTAAGAGAAAATTTAAGCAAAGGATATATAATCACATCTATGAAATAAAGAAGAAGAATGATAAGAATGCTTTAGCTAGACATATAAATGAATTCAGAGAGCATAGCTTTAGGTTCAGAGTATTGCAACTAGTAGGTTTGAATAAGAGATGGGGTAATAACGTGAACACTTTAGCAAATATTGAATTGTCATGGATTTTAAGATTAGGTGCCCATTTATATCCAGGCTTGAATCAAAGTATTTGTATCAAACCAGTTTTAGATAGCAGGATATATAAGTAATGGATATTTACATTGATATGTATATATATTTGTTTATTTTCATTGAAATGTCGCAGTAAATTTGCTACTCATTGACATATACTACATTTACAAACGAAGATGACCTTCATTCAATAGTGCTATTGATTTTTATGAATGTAACATATGAAATATTTTATTATGATGCTATATTTTAAATATTATTAATTAATTGATCATATTGACTCATAACATTATATTCAATATTTAATTATTCATTTGTTTATTTATATATTTATGTATTTATTTATTAGATAGTGTATATTCATATGTATATTTTGTAATTAATATTTATTCATATCTGAAGATTTTATACATATATTTATTTATTTAATATTTAATATAAATGCACACATAATTAGATATACATGCATACGCATATATTTTCGCCATGAAATTTACATAGACATATATTTATATAGCTTTTAGTGTCCCCAGATTAATATATCATAGAATAGGGCGCTTTCAAATATGTTCTATGTTCTCCAATAATATAGGAACATTTTATATATATGTGTCTATTTGAGAGCTTTGAATTTTATGCTTCATGCATTTTTATGCATTTTTTATGCATCTATTTCTTATATATTCATTTTCATTTTTATAAATACATATATATATATATATATATATATATATATATATATATATATATATATATATTTTATATTATTTATATGAACACTATTGATTATCACATATTAAATGTTTTTAATATTTAAAATATCTTATTGTTTCTGAGAAACATAATATTATTATAGGCATTGTTGTAATTCTAAGACCTGAATGACAATGTGAAAAAGCTATTTGAGCTTGTCTCGCACTGTTTCTTTACATATATAAATGTGAGCACTATTCATCACCTTAAACTAACTAATTGAATGATTAATTGAAATTAATCTGACTTAATTGAATCTTGCTGGGTATATATACTCTCTGTAAATGTTGCTTAAATGTGAAGATCTGAGGAAGCGCACTTCAGGTGCGTGAAAGCGCTTATCTGTTCGTATTTTTAACAAATAAAGAGTTCGTTTATGGCACTTTGAAGTGGTTCTTGTTTCCTGGTTGCTGAATCCGTCAGTGTTCCTTACAATATAAATTTTAAGTTATGTTAGACTGGGAACTTCAGCAGAGGTGACAAGAATGATGTAATCTGAAATGATTCAGCAGTAATGTGTATTATCAATTTAAGAACTATCTCAGAGGGAAAGAGAGTACAATTTGTATTTGGTTCTAAATCTGACAACAACTAACCAGCACTTTGCTTTGCCCTGTAAGTAAGACTTAGATCTTAGTATTTCTCTTAGAGATAGGAACATATTTAGATCAGTCTAGATGTTTTCTATAGTTATGTAAGACTGTCCTACAATGTTGTTTTAGAGTATTTCCTGTTATTTCTGAACTCTCTGTTGTCACTGTGTTGAATTAATAAGTATTGTCTTGTGTTTTTATTATTTATTATTAAACATATTTAAACCTTTTAACTGTGGCTGTTTTGTGTAGAGATAATTTAAGCTCTAGAGTACTTGCAGGCATTTGATGATACTATACAAGCCACTCCAATAGCCATAGCCCTGGGTCACACTTACTATTTGGATAACAGTAACATTACACAGTAGAATTGGTCACCCTTTGGGAAGGGCCTTATTAGTAGCTGATAAGTAGTGACTGGTGGCAGTGATTACTACCTTTTAGTCTGGGCATAAGGGGGCATAGCTAGTGAACCTGTGCCAGTCTTCCCCAGGAGTGTCTGTGTGTTTGTATATAAATCAAATCTCAAAGTGTGTGTGTGTCAGCTACTTGGGCAGGGACACGAAGCACTGATTAGACAGAGAGGGTGCTGGAAGTTTTGGCTTGACCACTCTGCTGAGATTGTAACCCTATAGCTGTGACATGGGGAGTCTTATTAGGGATCTGGAGAGACAGAGAGGGGGAGAAATCAGCCCCAGATTGACTTTGTCCTCTGTGTGCTCTTAAGGGAAATTGTACTTTACTGTGTGTGTACTTACTATCCTACCAATGTGCATATTCCTTACTGGTGTTAGTGGTGAATATTGAGGCTCCTTGATTACTGGGCCAGTGTACTGGTGTCACACATTAATTTGCTGTTGGGCTGCAGGTAATGGATTTTATTCCTGTCAGACACAACAAACTGCAGGTAGCCTGGGAGGGGCCCTACAAGGTGATAAGGAAGGTCAGTGATGTTAACTACATGGTAGAACTGATAGGCAGGAGGCAGGAGCACAAATTGTACCATGTTAACATGATGAAACCTTACCATGATAGGGAGACCCTTGTGCTGATTATTTGCAGTGGATTGCAGGAAGAGTCTGAGGGAGATCTGGTGACTGATCTCCTCAGTGAGGCTCGGACTGACACCTCAGTGAAAGGGGTAGCAATGTCCCAGCAGCATCTCCTACCCATGTTCATGACATCTGAGCAGTGTTACAGGTGTTTGGACGCATGTTCACTGGGAAATCAGGGTGCACTCACCTGGTGCAGCACCAGCTGGATACAGGACCCCAAAGGCCTATTAGGCAGACCCCTTATAGGCTGCCTGAGAGAGTCAAACAGACTCTGAGGGAGGAGATACAGGAAATGTGTAAACTAGGGGTAATTCAGGAGTCTGGTAGTCCCTGGGCCTCCCCAGTGGTGCTAGTGCCAAAGAAGGATGGCAGCACCAGGTTTTGTGTGGACTACATGAAATTAGTCACACAGAGTCAGATGCTTACCCCATGCCTAGGACAGATGAAGCCCTAGAGCAGCTGGGGGGGGGGCTAAGAATCTTACCACCATTGATCTTAACAAGGGTTACTGGCAGGTGCCCTTGACTCCCAGTGCTAGAGAGAAGTCAGCCTCTGTGACTCATTTTTGCTTGTATGAGTTCACAAATATGCCCTTTGGGATGAAAAATGCCCCAGCGACTTTCCATAGGCTGATAGATCATATCCTAGAATGAGCAGGAGCTTTTGCCCTTACTTACCTAGATGATATTGCCATCTACAGCCATTCCTGGCAAGAGCACCTTCAGCATGTCAGGGATGTGCTGGGCAGACTACAGAGGGCAGGGTTGACTATTAAGCTCAGCAAATGTCAGATGGGTATGGCAGAGGTCTCCTACTAGGGACATAGAGTGGGGAGTGGTAAGATCAGGCCAGAACCTGCCAACGGGGAAGCCATTCAGGCATGGCCTGCTGCTATTACCAAAAAAAAAAAACAGGTGAGGGCATTTTTAAGGACAACTGGGTACTACAGAAAGTTTGTCCCCAGTTGTAGTACCATAGCTACTCCCCTCATAGACCTGACAAGGAAAAACAGGCCAGATAAGGTAGTGTGGACCATAGTATTTGAGCAGGCATTGCAGAAGCTTTGGGAGGACCCCCTGTGTTAGCTAGTCCAGATTACAGCAAATAATTTGTTGTGCAGGTGGATGCTTCAAACCATGGGGTGGGGGCTGTACTTAGCCAGATTTCTTCAGAGGGAGAATAGCACCCAGTGGTTTATCTCAGTCATAGGCTCCAACCCAGGGAGGAATGCTATGCAGCTGAAGAAAAGGAATGTCTAGCCATAGTGTGGGCATTGCATAAATATCAAGCTTATCTGTATGGAAGGAAATTCATTCTAGTTACAGATCACAATCCCCTAACATGGTTACATTGAGCCAGCCATCAAAATACCAAGTTACTAAGGTGGAGGCTAGGGTTGCAAGCATATGATATGTCAGTGCAGAACTGCAGTGGGATTAGCAATGCCAATGCAGATGGTCTCTCAAGACAGGGAATAGGGTAAGGTATACCCAGATAGGCTCAACCCTCTCAAGCAATGTTTCTCAAGGATCACTTGAAAAAACTAGCTTGAATTCTCAGGGTGGGAAGAAATGTGATAAAATGAGAGGCTGCCAGCCCAGCTAGATAGAATTTTGTAAATAATTATATGTCATTTGTAAATATTAATATGATCCACAGGCTTCTTTCACAAATGTAAGAAAATGGTTTATGTGCTAAGCTTCAAGATTGCAACCAGAGTGCAACTTGCTGGAAGAAAGCAGGAATGTGTATAAACTCTATGCCTATGTAATGCATGATTTATGGTAAAAATTGTGACATAGAGTTAACTTGCAAAACTCTAAGAAAATAAGTTTATAAGTAAAGCATTTTACAACTGTGTGTTATCTCAAGCTAAGAGACAGGATGTCTGCAGCTGGAAATTCTTTCTGTTGTTTGAGACAGAGATAATTACTAGGTTTCAAATGTAAAGTGCCTTTTATTGCTCTGTGACTTCCTGGCAGCTGCAGATCACAAAGAAATGTTACATTTTAAGTTCTGTTAGCCTGGGAACCTAAGCAGAGGTAAGAAGAATGATGTAATCTGAAATGATTCAGCAGTAATGTGCATTATCAATTTAAGAACTATCTCAGAGGGGAAAGAGAGTACATTTTGTATTTGGTTCTGAATCTGACAACAACTAACCAGCACTTTGCTTTGCTCTGTAAGTAAGACTTATAGCTTAATATTTCTCTTAGAGATAGATAGGAAAAGGGTCAAATCAGTCTAGATGTTTTCTGTATTTATGTGAGACTGTCCTACAATGTTGTTTTAAAGTATTTCCTGTGATTTCTGAACTCTCTGTTGTCACTGTGTTGAGTTAATAAGTATTGTCTTGTGTTTGTATTATTTATTATTAAATATATTTAAACCTTTTAACTATGGCTATTTTGTATAGAGATAATGTAAGCTCTTAGAGTACTTGCATGTATTTGATGATACTGTACAAGCTACTCCAATAGTCTTAGCCCTGTGTCACACTTACTATTTGGATAACAGTAACATTACACAGTAGATTTGGTCACCCTTTGGGAAGGGCCTTATTAGTAGCTGATAAGTAGTGGTTGGTGGCAGTGATTACTACCTTTTAGTCTGGGCAGAAGGGGGCATAGCTAGTGAACCTGTGCCAGACTTCCCCAGGAGTGTCTGTGTGTTTACATACGAGTCATATCTTAAAGTGTGTGTGTCAGCTACTTGGGCAGGGACACAAAGCACTGGTTGGACAGAGGGGGTGCTGGAGGTTCTGGCTTGACCACTCTGCTGAGATCTTAACCTTATAGCTGTGCCAGTGAGGAGTCTTATTGGGGATCTGGAGAGAAAGGGAGAAACCAGCCCCAGACTGACTGTGTTCTTTGTGTGCTCTTAAGTGAAATTGTACTTCACTGTGTATGTACTTGTTATCCTCCCAATGTGCACATCCCTTACTGGTGTTAGTGGTGAGGATTGAGGCTCCTTGATTAGTGGGCCAGTGCACGGGTGTCACACAGACCATAACAACCTTCACAATTCAAATGGCATGTATACAGACACATTTGTCTTTCGAGTGGCACACATACTTTTAATTATAATATCTTTTATACAAAGACCAAATGTTATACCTGGTGAATATAGCCATCTCTGCACAGGGCTACTCATACCAAACTTTACATCCATTTGCTATGTATGACCAGTCATTCAGTCTGCTCCCATCACTGATTGCATCAGGATCTGTCATACATTTCATTCTCAGAGTTGTTGACAAATCCACAATGGTCATGCATACACAACATAAACAAGGATTTAAAAAGTTGTCACACATTAACAAGCTTAATTTCATTTGCACCATACTGAATACTACTACCACAATTCTTACAAAAAAAAACATGTCATTATTAATGTCCTAAAAGGAATTTAGCAAATTATTGTGCCATATAAACTATATTAGTTAAAAAATAGAGTTTTGCATGTTCATTAAGCATAGAACGGTAGTGTTTTTTTGAAAACCTGAGATCTGGTATTAGATCATTTATGACTGTTGCCATAACAACCTGTCTGAGGTGCATAATGATTCTACTTGAACCAGAGAACAGAAATTAAGATAACAGTTGAAGAGCGAGTCTGTCTTCTCTGGTATTAAGCCAGCTTTGGAAGGTGTGTAAATATACTCCTGACCAAGTTCCTTCCCACATTTATTAAAACATTTGCTTATTATTCCAGTTCTTAAGATGAGTAAAGACCCTCAAGCACCGAAGCAGTTCTTTCCCAGATCCTTTCTTATTGTCAGCTATAAACTTTTATGCATGTTTGGGTTATAAAGTTTTCTCCACACATATCTTCCCTTATACATTTTGACCAAACTGACTTTTTTAAGAGTATGACAGCTTAGAGCAGCAAGTGTGAGATGGCATAATGGATAGAGGCTCGGCAAAGAAAGAACTGCCCTTAGGTAGTCATGTACCTGGATGCTGAAAATGTGTCTAATTCAGTCAGATGGCCTAACTGATTATATACCCTTGCTAAGTATAGTCTTACATTGTGTTTGATCAGAGCTCTGAAAGCTATATATCTTGGATACTCTGCATCAGTTTAACTAGATCCACTCACCTTTTCCCCTCTATTTATTTCTGCATAGAGCTGACACAGGTACTTTCTACTCCCCCTACTCATGTTGTTGCCATTGAACCCTTGGCTCTAGTCCTACCTGTTAAACATGACTCATCTCCTCAAGGGAGAACAACTGACTCTACTGTTGGTCACCCTACCATTTTCTGCAGATGATCTGTTGCTGGTGCTCAATAATGTCCTGACACCATTTCATTTTGCTGGCAAACTAAGTGGGTCTGCACTCACAGACTCCAAAGTTGATTCTCCTAAATTTATTTTCCTGTCAGGATTCTTTTCTCTACCCATATCTTTCTTAGAAAATTTTAACTTTCAGTCCATATTGCTTCTTCCCCATCACTCACTAGAGATTTAAATGAGGAACCTATTTGATCCATAATAAACAGAGTTTTCAGTTAGTTGTCTAGACCAAATGGAATTTTTTACATGAATTGTGAACAGCCTTAATGAAAATTATCTTGTTTGATAAGATTTTGTTCATTATTCAGGACTTTTACATCCCATTTCTATCAAGCTATTCTGTGACAGGAATAAGCAAAGACTACCTTTCTTGTGGTTGCCTGAGTGTATCAGGGGGACTAAGCCCCAGAATTATGCTGAAAGGTATAGGGGTGGTCTTTTCATGTTCCTGTTATAGTTGTTTATTACTAGGCTTCCATATGGTGCCTAATACTGCACTAGTCTTAAGCAGTAGCAAGTCCACCATGGTCACTTCAGTAAGCCATTTGATCTTACTAGACCCCTTATTGCTTTATACTAACCCACATGAAACTTGCTTTCATCATGTTTTGTTTAAGATACTGGCTCTTGGATATGTCTGGAAGTGAAATTAGCTCTTTGCAATAAGTAAATACCCTGCATTACATTTTCATGTCCACCCTCTCAGTTCTTGATCATGAAGGCTATTTTCTTCCATCATTTTTCTTCTGGATGGGCTACGTGGCTCTTCAGCTCTATTGGAAGCTTTCTAATGTTTGGAATAAGGTTCTTTGATTTTTCCACAATCTCCTTCATAAGTCAGATATCCTCTCTTTTCAATGATCTCTATTTATTTCTAAACCTGTACTTGTCTCAGTTCTTTTCATATGATTGCCTTTGTTATTTCTTTACAACTAATTTTAAGTACAAAATACCATTTTGCAAGGCTTGTTCTCTAATTCATTGTTTTAGAGAAAGATTCCATCAAGGAAAGTGCATTTATCCCATAGTTTGTCAAAGGTTTTCTCTGTGTTATAAGTCTCATAGATCTCATAAGTCAAGTAACCAAGTTCAGAGTAAAAGACCATCAAGGAACACTGATTACAGCAATTTGGGATTATAAGCCAAATTCCCAACCCTGCCATCAAACTCTTTTTTAAATAAGGTAAGCTTATCATTCTAATCCTTGCAGGAATTTTATTCCATAATACTGGAATTTTCACAATAATGAAGTTTTGTCTTGAAGTCGTTTTCACAAATAGTGTGAGTAATTTTATGTGATTATGCCTCAAGGAAACTTTTATCTGGTTTAGTTTTATCTTAATATTCTCCTTTAAATAGGAATCATGAAATACCTTGTAGAACAACAATATTTTGTCCCAGATTTAGTGGTAGTGTAGGAAGTAAAGGTTTAATATTCACATATTTCTTTATTGTCCTAGGCAAGAACAAAGGAAAGGCACCAAAGGTCCAAAAAGCAAAAAAATCACAGAATAAAATAAAAGCAGCTTCACGAACTGCCAGGCTGAATGAAAACTTTAATACAGAATGTTAGCGCTTTCAGGTTACACCCTTCTTCAGACATATTACAATGAATCAAACAAACCCTAATAAACTGGTCTTCGCTTCTTAGGGTAGAACTGGTCTTAATGCACTTTATCAACATATTAGTACACATCCAGGGCATTGTTTTACCTTTATGGTTTTGCAAGTAGTAAAGGGAAGCTTTAGAGGGGGAGATTTAGTGAATCAAACTGAGTACTGTGAGGTACAATGGATAATTAGACTAGGTGCTGATAGCAGCCCTGGCCTTAATGCAGTTGTACCCTTAAAGCCTGTTTATTAGAGTATGATATTAATAGGTTAATTGTATTTTAAGCTTGTATTTAAAGGGTTTCTATTGCAATATGTGAAGAAGGGTGTAACCTGAAAGCACTAACATTCTGTATCAAAGTTTTCATTCAGCTTGGTAGTTTGTGAAGCTGCTTTTATTTTATATTTCTTTATAGGACAGATGTTTGGCACTAAATATGTCCTTTGTGAAATGTCTTCTCACACGTTCCAGAACAGAAAGCTAACTCTTTTGTGACTGAAAAACTGGTGGTATACTCCAAAATTGGAGACATGTATGTAGTATAAATTAGAGTTAGACGATTATTGTCCCTGGAGCTAAAATTCTTTAATGTTGTTTTGAGTTGTCACATAGCACTACATTTACTCACATAAACATGTTTGCTAAAGGAGAAATTTTTAGTGATCAGAATTCTTATTTATAACTTTCAACAACATTGAAACTAGATGATGAGAGATATACAGAGTGTTTAATCTGAGGCTTATTAAAGTATATTGCCAAACATGTTTCTGTACTAAATTTCAAACCAATAGACTCAGACTAGAGACTAAGAGTAGACAGTTATTTATAGCTAACACATCATTGTCATAGTTGATCAAAAAACTATCTCTAAGTCATTAGCATATTTGCTAACCCAGCAGTCATTGTTCCTTGGGAACATTGCTAAGACAATATTTTAACAAAATGGAGCCCAACACTGATCCATGGGGAACATCAATAGTCACTGGAAAGGGACTGGATTATTTTTTACCTTGAATTGCAACTGATTGTGTTCTATTAACAAGCCATGAAATGAACTATCTCTTAATGTAGGGATTGATGCCAACCTTAATCATAGCATTAAATATCACCTGATATGGGAGAGAATCAAATACCTTCATCGTGTCCAGATATACTACACCTTACTTGATTCCTACTTCTAATGCCTTAAATGTGTTTGTAGAATTCAGTGAAATTTGTCAAAGTAGATTTACCTTTTAAAAACCTGTGTTGTAATAAACCTAACATCTCAAGATAACCATGACTTTATATAAGTTTAGAAATTCTCCTCTCAAAACACTTACCTATAGTCGGAGTTAGGCATGTGGTACTTTTCACATTGTCCCTACTACCATTTTTTGTAAACTGGAGTGACATGGTGAATTTTTCCAGGAACTGGGAACAGTTCTAGAGTATAACAAGTTGTTAAACATCAATCTCATCTTTGGTATAATGGTATTCCTTATATTATAGGTTCCTAGGTCCATGTGTAAATACTAGATTGGCTGCCCTTGTGGGCCATTTTAAGCCTAGCCAGTTTCCGTTTTAAGCTTGAAGTAACCTGTCCCATTTGGTTAAAGGCTGGTCTTACTCATCCCATGGCCAATAATTATGTATTTCCTTTAATGAGAATAACTGGGAACATACCATATATAATTTGAGGGGACCTATCCATGGGATAAAGCATTTAGGAGCTGCATCTGTCCATTACAAGTACAAGGGGCAGTTCTGGGGTAAATGTTCTGTTTCCCATCCATAGATCTAGTTGCACTTGAAAATGAACAGGGATGAACTTTGTTTTATGTGGATGAGGAGTCTGTTCCACAGTGGTGGTATCCTTTGTGAGATGTACCTGTCCCTCCAAACCATTCTGTTAAGGTTTAGATTCCTAGACTGAGTGTTTCTGATGCTATTTGACTGTTCATATGCAGTAAATCCATCAGTAATGGATTGGAGGATGCCTTATATGCCAGATGCAGGTCTCCTTTTAACAGTCTGTAAGATAGCAAGTATAGTGACAAGGCTTTGAGTTGGTCTACATAGGACATGTTGTTTAGGCTTTGTATCCTTCTCTGTAAGCATTCCAGTTGTTGCATGTGCTTGGACAGATACATGCCAAAGGGGATATTATATTCAATAACTGGTCTAATGAGGGCTGAGTAAAGGGGGACAATGACATCACTAGATCTAGATATAAACCTTTTGTTTATAAGCTGTGAAATATAGACAGACTTTCATACAACAATTGACACATGTTGGTCAAAACTTAGGTCACTGTACACATAAGTTCCCAAACCTAAAACAACTGGGTTAACTCTTAGGGGTGTATTGCAATGTGGTAGCTCCTTTGGTTTGATGACTATACTAGTAATATATAGTTATATTACTTATAGCTATTGGTGGAATCATACCAAGTCCTGTGGATGCTGACTTTTTAATTTCACTCAGTGCTTTTTTTATGATGCCATTAATGAAAATGGGACACAAAGAAGCTGGATCAGTCCGATATTCTTTTTCATCATAACTCTGGATTGCTTACTGATGCTTCGTGCCTTCACAAATGATTGATTAAATTCATTAGCTATTAACTTAGGATATTTTATAAATTTGTTATTTATACTCATCAGTTAATAGACCCTTATTATAACCCAGGTTCAGCATTGCTGAGGTTCTTCATTCTCAGGCTAACAGATACTCCTCAGTAATGAAGAAATTACATCTATCCTTAAATCCCCCTCTGACTTCCCCACCCCAAACACCTGACATATTGTTTCTTGAAATGTCTAAATCAGCGGTTTCCATCTCCAGAAAAGCTGTCTACACTGTTTCTCCTGTTTCTACTATCTGTTGCAGGTGTCAAGATGACAAATGTTTGAGTCACGTGCACATGTTTTTAGAACCATCTTAAACTTACCGCTTTTGGGCCCAGTTACAAAATAATTGTCATAGAATATTAGTAATTCCATTGATATTAGAGGAGGGATGGATCTTCTACAGGATAGGGAATAATTCCTACTTACAGCCAATGCATCAGCACCTTCATACAATTAAAGCTATTACCCATAAATGAAAATTAGTAATCCCATGCCACCTTAGAGTATCGGCAGATTGTTGACTATATACATAATATGGATTTAAGGCTTACCTATCATAGAGGCACCATTGCCATAATAACTCTTTGCTGGGCCTTCTTTGTGAATCTTCAGCCCCCATGTAACTTAAAATAGTCTTCTCTTAGAAGTCAGCAAGGTGGCATTAGACTGGCTGGTTGCATCTGTGACATGCTCTGCTACAGTCATATATTAAACAGCTACATTTTCAGTATAGCAATTTGTAAATTATGTGGTCAAATGCTATGTGCACTTTAGATGAGGTTGTAAGTGATCTCTTTTTGTAATAAATGCTTCCAACTTTAAAAATAAAAAATACATGACTTAAGCATTGTATGTGATAATGATGAGGTCTGAGACTAGTGACCCTTGACTCCTTCTATGGTGAAACTGACTAATAACAATTTATTTGAGTATGATCTTTAACTAGACATGGCACGTGAATCCCTCAATATATTTTTAGTGACAGAAAATGTATTTTCAACTGTCATGAAGGTATGGAAGAACAAACAACTGGATTGTCCAAGCTCCCCTATTCTCTCCTGACATAAATAAATAAATTAATTAACAAATAAAGACTTAAATAAAATTAATATGTTTATTTTATGTATGTTTATGTGTTGATTGTCAGATAATTTTGCATGTATAAGAAGAAGGAAATTCAGTAATTAATGATTACATTTTTTGTAACTTGGAACTAGAGGTCTCTAATACCATTACACCTCAGGCTGGTCTTATTAACCCTGAGGACTCATTCTTTACCTTGTAGGAGCTAGACACTTCCACTACCGCAATATCAAAAGAGAGCTGACACCATTATAGACTTCTATTTGCAAGTTTTGAAACCTGCAGGCTGCCGTTACAGGCATTAAAACCTATCTGTGTAATTTGGAAAGAAGAATATCTGAATATGAAAAATGGTTTCTAATCTAGAAGACTGCCATAACTCAGTGTGTCCACCGAAAAAATTTAGAAGAATATACAGCTTCTATCAAAGAAGCCCTCATTTCCTTACAGCAAAGATCAAGAAGAGGAATATCCATTATTTAGGGAATGGAGAAATTATCCAAATTACAAATTAAATGAAGCTATACAATAAATATTTAAACTAATAGCTGATCCTTCTAAAGCACTTTCATCTTATATTATGAATAAATTCCATATAGTTATGTTGTCCTCACAGGGTCATCCTCTGAAACAGTTGCATGTTAAATAATTCAATGTGTCTGATGCTTTCCATGTATAGACAGCAGCAAAGAAACACAAACTCTCTTTTATGACATGGATATGACATCAAAATTTCAGATGAGATTTGCATGAGGTGGTTAGGACAGAAATAATTAATATGGTAGCAAACGTCCAGATGTTGATAGAGTATATAATTAAATTTAGAATGTCATATAATTTCGCTCTTACTTTTACATGGAAAGGAACTAATTGCAATTCCCACAGTGCTTCTTAAATTTCACAGATGTGTAAAGAATTGTTGGACAATGGCTAAATGTTAAATTATTTAATATAAAAGATAACAATGAAAAAGACACCAACAATAAAGATTACTGTACCACACACTACTGTAAGTAAAATAAGAAAACAAAAACTGTGCAAGGTCTGAAACACGACCAGGTTCTATACATTTTGTTTAAATGTGGTAAGTGCTTTTGCAAGTATATACTCGCTTCTTCAGAACTAAAATGCCAAAAAGAATGCCAAATACATTTAAAAACTCAGCATCCAATCAAAAATAAGCTCTTAGCAGCTATTCCCTTAAAGGGACATCATGCCAAATAATTTTGTTCACAACACCATTTATATATGCATATAAAAATATAATATAAAACACCCATGTTAAAATAGTTGCAACGAATCATCACCAGACAATGATAGTCTGAATTACCAGTGAATTAATGAGAAGACCGAAGTTCAAGCACCAATAGGAAATTTATTAAAGCCACAAACTGAAAAACAAACAAAATTAACCTAGGTTTCGTCCTATCAACTGGACTAAATGATATCTACTAAAATATTAAAATTATGTATATTTTATACCTTTAACGTTTACCTAAAATATGTTTGAGCTTAAGTAAAGGCATAATAGTTATATAATCATTGATACCAGGATAATTTTGTGCATCCAATCTTATTTGCCATTTTAATTCCCATATATCTAAATGTACATTTTGTGTTTATTGATTAATATGAGAGGGGCGTGTATATATATATATATATATATATATATATATATATATATATATATATATATATATATATATATATATATATATATAGGATGGTTGCCTGTATGCATTGTTATTGCATTTCATATTGGTGTTTGAACTTCGTTCTTCTCATTAATTCACTGGTTTTTCGTGGTTGGTTCTTGAATGATAATCTGAAGTCAAGTATCCCTTTGGATGGGAATGCCAATAAGAAAACAACTTTGTCTAATAAACTACCAGAATGTGGTACACAGGAGGTACAAAATAATGAAGATGCTGACAAAGTAGATGCAGTAAAGGAGAGAGGTGGCAATACACAATCTAATACCACTTTGAGGTCTAACTTATGATCCATGGATGAAACATTGGTATGACCAAAAGAACCTTCAAATATAGTGTCCAGAAGGCCTTCAAAAAGCTATAATACCTTTATAATGCTACCACTTCCTATATGGCAAAGAACCAGTTACAGTCGGAGTTGGTCCAGAAGCAAGGGGAGTCAAAAAATGGAAACATGCTCCTGATGGAGAAAGGGCACAAACAATCAAGAAATTGTAGAAGATTGTGGACAATCATTAATATGGAATATTTCTCAGAAGACTTTATCTATTTATGAAATATCTGTCCTTGAAAAAGGACTAACTTTTATTGCATCTCAGCCAGCTGATCTTGCAGAAACTGTATTGGACTTGAAGCTATTTACTCATAATGTAATGTTAAAGATGCAATGCCAAACATCTAAACTAGGTACTGATAATTTATATGTATATAAAAAGCCTAGTAGTGTGATTCCTATAAATCATCCTTTATTATAAGCTTTTGGTAAATGGTGCACCGATGATTTATATCAGTTATTTAATCAACCTGGGAATAAAAGAGGATTTTATAATTTAAGTAAGTATGAACAAAAAGCTTTGAGAGATTTACAGCAAGATGTTAATATTGTTATAAAATCTGCTGATAAAGGCAGGCCTACAGTTATAATGGATACAAAATTTTATGATAGTGTAATGGCAGAGATGTTCAGTGATAGGAATGTATATAAGCTTATTGATGGGTTGGAGATTTACAAGATGAAAGGTCATATTAATTGTGTATTATTGGAGCTTAATAAGAGGTTCATTACAGAGGACCTCTATAAATATGGTGTGGTTGAATATCCTATAATACCATGCATACAGGACATCCCCAAAATTCATAAATACCTGTGCATTCCACCATTATGACCTATTGTTTCAGGTGCCGGTTGGCTAAAGGAGCTGCTTTCCATTTTTATAGAAAAACAGTTATGTCCAGTTTTCATTCATAATAAATGTATTTTATAGGATGCAAACAATTTTTTGCAAGATTTATATGCCTTCTTTTCTGAATGGAATGCTGTAAATGATTTCTATTTTGTGACTATGGATGTGTGCTCATTGTTCACAGATACCTAATGGGCATGGTATTTCTGCCTTGAAAGAGTATTTGGTGAAGTACAGTGAATTTAATAGTATGAGCATTGATGTATTATGCACTTTTCTAAGTTTGGTGTTAATGAACAATGCTTTTGTTTTCAATAATAAGTATTATTTGCAATAACTGGATGGTGCAGCTATGGGCACTTCTTGTGCCAATAGCTATGCTGACATTTTTATGGCTGTATGGAAATGTAAGCATATATTGGGTAATGACAATTTTAAGGTACATATTCCTTTTTATCATTGTTTCGTGGATGACGTATTTTTCATCTGGACCAGGGGAGATAATGAGTTTGAATGATTTTGTAGTTATCTGCAGAACATTTATGTTTTCTTGAAGTTCAATATTAAAAAGGATAAGGACACGATTGAGTTTTTAGATGTTAGAGTTGTGAATGAAGGGGTGGGTGTTATTATTATGGGGATATACAGAAAAATCTTGTTATTGTAATAAATTATTGCATAGAAATAGTATGCATACCCCCTTATGTGTTCCCTAACATCATTAAGGGGCAGGTTATAAGAGCTTCCTGACTTAATGTTACTGAGAGAGGTTTTGAGGAGGGACTGGCACATTTGAATGTAAATTTTATTAGGAGAGGATCTCAACCCTAACATATTAAATTGACGTGATAATATACGTCAGCAAAGGGTAGTATTGCCCATTCATATTTTTTTAGGAACAATGAACCACAATTGGTACAGAAGTCAAGAATTGATGGTATGAGATACTCCATGTTTTATAGTAATGGCAATAAATATATTACAGAGATAATTAATAGACATTGGAGTATATTAACTACAGATGAAAAGTTAAGAAATATAGTTGGGGAGTGACCCAGTTTTATATACAAGAACAAGAAATCTGTCAAAAGATTATTATGTGGTTCTAGAGATATTCAACATGTTAATAGTGGTTTAAGGAGGGAATTTGGATGTACAAAACCTTCCACAGCATGTAACTACTGCCAATGTATTGATAGTAGTGGTAGATTTGCTCACCCAGTCACACAGAGAGAGTTTGTCTTTCATGTCAATGCTAGCTGTAACAGTGTCAACATTATCCATTTAGCCCAGTCCACTATATTTCTATGTTGGAAAGACTAATAGATGGTTAAGAGATCAAATAAGAGAGCATATGTACAATATTAGCACTCAGAATATTACCAATGCATTGGCCAAACATGTTATTAATACTAGTAATGAACATCAGTTTAAGTTTATGGCTATTGAACAAGTGAAAATAAGTGAACACAAAGGATATCTGTGTAATTATACTGAGGTTAATGAAACTAAATGGATAGTCAGGCTACGTGCAGACACTGCCATGGGTCTAAATGGGTATGTACCATTAAAACCCATATTAAAAGGCAGACCTTTATTTAAATAAAGTTGTAATAGTTATATGTATTTTCAGTTTCTACATATTTTTCATTTATTTTATTATATTACATAGTTGAAAGATTTGGTTAAGTAATGTATTTTTAAGTTTTTATTTGTTCACACACAGGTGATTTTGTTGGATATATGCATATGATATACCCTCTATTATGTATTATATTATATGCTCTTAGTGAGTAATTTTAGGTATATATGATTATTAGATTATTTAGATTTTTGAAGCTTTTATTGTTGTGACTACATAGTTTTTACTAGAATTTAGACACATGTGTTTTACATTATATTTCATATATATATATATATATATATATATATATATATATATATATATATATATATGAATGGTGTTATGAATGGAATTATATGGCATGGGAATAGCTACTGGGAGCTTATTTTTGAATGGATGCTGAGTTTTTAAATGCATTTGGCATTCTTTTTGTCATTTTGTGGTCTGAAGAAGTGAATATATACTCGTGAAAGCACTTACCACGTTTAAATAAAGTGTATAGAACCTGGCCATTTTCAGACCTGGCACAGTTTTTGTTTTCTTATTTTAATGTAAAAGATATATTCAAAGCAGAATTACATAAAAGTTGGTACAAAACTCTGCAGGAAACAGTGGCTATCCACGGGGTCACTGTAGGAGTCAGCTGCAACTCGTAAGAGGGAAAGGACATATAGCAAACACTTATTACTGCATGTATAGTGTTAATTGGCAATTTAAATGGCAAATTGGAAAGGTCTCTAAATTTTAAGAACCAGTAGTAAAAAGAAATGCATTTTATGATGGTTATATACATATTTCAGTGAATTTCCCTACAGTTATTGTATACCTATTACAAGGGTCACTCTGTTGTCTCTTGAATATTTCTTTGTGACAATGTCTTTATGATTAATTAATATAGTGTCAGTCAGTGTGAGAGTAAACAAAAAACAATCTTTTTTTCAGGCTTCCTAATCAGTGTCAGATGCATTTGTGGTTGCCTCACAAAACACATCCTTTAAGTTAATGTTTATAGTAACTAGCTTTTTCTGCAAGCTGAATAAAATTATTACATTGTTTACTTCTAGCCTTTGCTTTTGGTCACAGATAGAAAAGGTCTGAAAATTATTTAATGTAATGACATTAGTTATATCAGTTGAGTAGATTATAGTTTTTGAAACTAGTTGGAATGTAAGTTGTTATCTCATTAGTGGTTTATTTATGTAAATCCCATTATTTTTAACTAGGTAGATAACCTTAATTATAAGGCTTTTTCATTAACATTATTAATAAGTGTTTAAAGTGAGAATTAGAAGCCTTATAGCCTGTTTAGAATTAGTATTCATTGAGCTGTTTGTATGCTGACTTTCTTAGACATGTTAAATATGGCTATTTGTATCTTACTGTATCAAATTATTAAATGATTTTCATGCTGTCTTTATCATATTTGACATTATAATATTACATTAAAGGAAATGGTTCATATCTTTAGTACTATTAGTATTACAGTCTTAGATTCTCAAAAAAATAAGGAGTTTTCATAAAATTTCAATTAAATGTGAATCATAAAAATGATTTTGGAAAAAGGGAGTCAGGTTAATATGGTTAATACCAGTAATAATAAGAAAGAAAGTATAAGTGAAGTAGCTGTAAATATTCCAAATTTATATATGAAAGTCCATTTGTAGCTATAGATGGGTATAATCAACCAACACCTTGTCAAGAATATAGTAATTGTAAATCAATAGGTATGATAATTTTGCCAATTGCCTATCCTGTGAGGTATTTTATAATGGTAGGACTGAAAGACAACTGAGTACTAGAATATATGAGCATCTGAGGAATATAAAATCAGGTTGAGGGAATCAAACTTTGTACCACAGAAACTGCAGTTCACAACCTTAGCCTTCTGAACCATCATGACATTGATATGAACCTTTGTGTGTCTTTTAATCAGTAAACTCTTGTACATAAGACAGTCACAGAATAATATAAATCAATTATCTTGATAAAATTATTCATAAACTAGATGAAGGACTTCAACTAGATTATAGTTCAGAAAAAATCATGACACTGGTTGAAGCTCTGCATAAATTTAAAATTGTGCATCAAATGGTATGTGAATTTAAAATGCAAGATAAATGTGTAGTATGGGCCTTAATTTCTTACAAACTCTTAGCAATCTTATTAAAATGAAACCATGCCTAACAGTATTTCCACAGCAATGGATAATGGCTGTCTTTATACAAAACTAGAAGATATTCTTAAATTATTCTACTGTATATGTGAAGAAATACATGATATTACTAAATCTGAAAATAAAAAACAAAGATACTAATCATCTATCCAGTATCTACCTGAATACAGTTTCTGAAGGCTTTATCTTACATATAGACACTGATGTTTTACTAGAAGTGATTGAGATAGCTGTTTCACACCTTAAAATAAATAAGACCCCATGACTAAATGGATCTGATACAGCCTTCTATATGAAACTCCAAAAGTAAATATCTACATTTCTTCTGAAACTATTACATCAAACTTAATGACACTGGCCACAAATATATGAATCAGTCAAAGATAATTTTTATTCTGAAACTGAATTAATTTCCTGTACAAATAAGAAATCACAATCCCAATTCTTTAATTAATTTTAGAATGATTTTTTTTTCACTGATGTTCACCAAAATATTTTATTTAGTTGCTAAGCAGGTCATATCTAAATTTCATTCAGGTTTTATGGATCTGTGGCAGATTCAAGATAATAATATTGTGCTAGAACTGATCCTATATCAGCTGGACAACAGGGCTTATTTCTATTAGACATGCATTTGATAAAGTTCAAATACAATTCTTATTCAGATTGCAAGTAAATTCTCATTTGTAAAGAATTTTATTTATACCATTAATGTTGTGTATGATTCAGTTTCCATTAATATTGTAAATAACAGCAAAATGTGAACATCTATAAAAAGCTTCTAGAGTTGCTATTATCAGCTTACTTTTTATATTATGACTGAAAACTTTTTTTTTTATTAAAAAATCTTCATGGTCTTTCTGTTTCATATTTTAAATTTTTCAAGATTTGTGTTAACATTACTTCTTATAAAATGTATCTTCTTCTGCAGTTTCAAAGTCCTGCTAGATGTATTCTAAATTTATTGAAGGTTGTGTAAGGGAATGGTAAAGCTTCAAATTAAAAAAATAAATCTCAATAATTTTGTGGTCTTTTCTTTGAATACTCAAAATTATATACTCCATTTACAGTTGGCAAATTGTATAAATATCTCACTGAATGAATTTAACTATCATGAAGTCAGCTATAAAGATGATAGACATATCCTTACTTGGATAAATCTCAGTTTTATTTTAGATAAAATTAGAATAGATTTTAAGTCTAACAGATTTAAATTTAATTTATTAGGGAGAGAATGTATCTAACACCAAGATGAACATCTTTTCTGAGAATATTCTTTTTATGTAATACTTATTTCTCACATTGCAAGTGGATAATATGAATCTATCAATTCTATGGAAGAACCATAAATAAAATTAAATAATATCACTAATCCAAAAAAGGAAATACTTAAAATTCCCAGTTATCTTCTGTTTTATATAATTTCAAGACTGGCAAAATGTTTATATATTATAAATCACATGTCTAATTCTCCCAGCAATACTCTTATCTGTATTATAGAAGTTAATTCAATTGTTCTGGACCATGATATCACCGCTAAAAGCCTACCATTCCTTGACAAGACTTCAAGTGCATTCACCAGACTCTGTTCTTTTATTAAACCCTTAATTATAGATGCTAAGAAATGCTTGTCTAAAGTTGGGCTCCTTGAGAACTTTATGATGTTTCAACTTCTATAAGGCAATTCAAATATTATTATAAACAATTAACATCTTAAGTATTCAAGCTTGTATATGTTGAAAGGTAAACTTCTTTGGTCATTAATAGTTAACAAACTAGCCTTATCTTAACAGCTGGTATGGACATGGAAGCTAATTGCAGTTGCTAAGTTCTTTCTGGTATAGAACTGTTAATAAATTAATACTGATATCTTACTGGCTTAGATATTCTAAAAATAAGCAATCTTTTTTGTGCAATTCTGTACTAAATTCTTCAAGCTGTTCTTCAATCATCCTTTCTCTTACTTATTTTTATTCCTCAATTTTTTTTATTTTTCAAATACAGTTCAATAAATTCCATATTATTTGTATATAATTATGTACACTATTTACATCAGCCTGACACTATAACAGAGGTCAATATATACAATTACTTTATATGTATAACAATCCAGTTATCAGAGTGTATTGTACAGTTATTTAAAGTATTAATCAATGATATGACTTTTTTCCATGGATTGTTAATAAATGGCTTAATAATGCTTGTAAAAAGTTTTTAATGCCATTCCAAAATGGCTTAATTTTAACACAGTTGAAAAAAATGTGATTCCAATCTGCATTGTGTATTTGCTCACACCTCCAATATAGTCCCTTTGTGGAAAAATTAATTTTACTAATTCTATCTGGAGTTAAGAATGCTCTGTGCAAGCATTTCCAATTAAAAACTTTCCAGTATTTTGTAAAGGATGTATGTTTTATTGATAGTAAAATACTTGATTTAATTTCTTCAGTTAGCTGTAATGAGTGTCCTTTTGTTATATAATTCCAATATGAGGATTTGGGTGTTGTTTTATAATTTATCGATATCTTGTAAAATTTCAAGGGTCTATATCAGTTCACCGAAATGGCTGAAGTTCTAACACCATAAGTTTGAACTTCTAACCACAAAGTGCAAAAACATCAAAGTCTTAGAACAGCGATTTTTTTTTCCCAGGGAAAAAAATCGCTGTTCCAAGAAACACATACACAACACAAGCACACCAAAAAAGCAGCAATCCACACACATACACTTAAAATCCTACATCTAACCCTACACTAAACTATACATACACTACTATCTATCCACTTACCTTAACCCAAACCCTAACCCTAAGGTCCGTCACTATCACACACTCACCTGACCCACACCCTAACCCTAACTCACCTCTCCCGCCCTAACCCTAAAGTCTGTCACTATCGCACACTTACCTGAACTCGAAAACAATAAGTGAATCCAACAAAGCACAGCCATGAAGTAAAATCCAAGATCCTTTACTTGTAAACGTTTTCGTGTACAAAATTACATACACTTCCTCAGACAAGTTACTTTGGAACCTCTTGTGAGTTTAAATACGCTCACATACACAAATAATTGTTTAATTTAATTAATTAAACAATCAATCAATAAACATATACATTCAGCCTTACTAAAAGAACAACTATTTCATAGTTAAATATAACAAATATTTAAACAAAATAAAATTTATATGTGAATTGAATAGTTGATATATATACACAAATTGTCACTTAAGGAAATTTCTTTTTTTATGTAAAATTCACATAGGGAAAATACCTTTAAAAAAATTCCCTTAATAACAAAATCCTTTAATAATAAATTCATTAATGATAATAATAAATAATAAATTCAGCGAGTTGAACAAAAAGCGCAGCTATAATCAAGTATATACATATTTAGATATAAATAATATAAATAAAATATACATTGATACCCTACACAGCCTGATGTTTATTCATATAAATAGTCAAGTGCATTCTACCAACCCATTATTCATTCTATCTAAATGATCTTATTAATCAAGTTTAGCCTTTCTCATTCCAAAGGCATAACTACATGAAAAATAACTAATTATTATTTTTAAATTATTTATTAATAATATTCATATTCATACATTATTCTTATCATGGTTTAGAGATTTACCTATTAAGAGCTTTTTGCTTTAACAGACATTTAATGGAACACGTCCCATTAATCCCTGGGTACACATAAGCATTTGTTTTAAGTTGCCATAACAGCTCAATTTCTTCCAATTTGAGCTGCCATGGCCCACCCCTAGGATTAATTTCTACTTTTTGGACAACATTGAACAAAAAACTATGATTGTTATTTTCCATAATATGTTTTGCTAGGGCATTAGATATAACTCCTTTAGAGATTGCGTACATATGTTCATAAATGCGTTGTTTCAAATGGTGTTCGGTTTTCCCAAAATAGAACGCAGGGCATAGTGTACAGGTGGCAAGGTACACTACACCTTGACTGAAACAATCGCATCTGTGATTAATATAATATCTCACTCCTCTAACGGAGAAGGTAGTTCCAGTTTTTATGTACTTACAATAACCACAATGTCCACACTTGAACATGCCTTTGTTTGCCCTATATGTTCTAAGAGGAAATTCAAGTAATGTTTTTAATGAAGGCGCCTTTTTGTATACCACCACTGGTTTCCTTCCTAAATTTGTGTTTGAATGCAGGTTTTGTGTTAAAAATTCCCAGTTGTTATTCAATATACGACGGGTATCTACTGCTAATTCATTATATTGAGTAAGGAAACTGGTGTTATAATTAATGTTGGCCTGTCCCCTGTCTATATGAATGGAATCATCACCTAAAGTCATTTCACTTATTGCATCTGAAACCAAAATTTCATTATTTGTCTTGAGAATGGGACCCAATAGACCATTATATCTCTTCAATTCAACTTCACGAATAATCCGATTAACCAATCTACTAGGATACCCTCTACTTTTATTTGGAATGAGAAAGGCTAAACTTGATTAATAAGATCATTTAGATAGAATGAATAATGGGTTGGTAGAATGTACTTGACTATTTATATGAATAAACATCAGGCTGTGTAGGGTATCAATGTATATTTTATTTATTTATTTATATTATTTATATCTAAATATGTATATACTTGATTATAGCTGCGCTTTTTGTTCACCTCGCTGAATTTATTATTTATTATTATCATTAATGAATTTATTATTAAAGGATTTTGTTATTAAGGGAATTTTTTTAAAGGTATTTTCCCTATGTGAATTTTACATAAAAAAAGAAATTTCCTTAAGTGACATTTGTGTATATATATCAACTATTTAATTTACATATAAATTTTATTTTTTGTTTAAATATTTGGTATATTTAACTATGAAATAGTTGTTCTTTTAGTAAGGCTGAATGTATATGTTTATTGATTGATTGTTTAATTAATTAAATTAAACAATTATTTGTGTATGTGAGCGTATTTAAACTCACAAGAGGTTCCAAAGTAACTTGTCTGAGGAAGTGTATGTAATTTTGTACACAAAAACGTTTACAAGTAAAGGATCTTGGATTTTACTTTGTGGCTGTGCTTTGTTGGATTCACTTATTGTTTTCATAGTTTTTGGAACTTTTCGGAGTTTTGTTTGTGTTCCTTATCTGAACTTGACTCGTAATTTCCCACAACAGTCCTGATAATCGTGAAGCCACAGAAACGGCTCACCAAATTATTTCCCTGGGAAAGAATTCGGTGTTCCACGGCTTTGCGATAATCAGTGTTCGAACTTAACAGTTTGAACATCTGGTGTTCGATCATCAACCATTTTGACAGACTGATATAGACCCAAATTTCAATATACTATTTCCCATGTCATAATCATTATATATGATTTCATATAGGTATTTCGTAAGTTTAGGTATTTATTTAAATTCTTACTCATTATTATTGATGAAAGAGATCAATATTGGTACTAATAAGGAAGAAGAAGAAATATGGAGTATCATATACAATGTTTTACTGTTCTCTAAATATATTTATCAACTATTTATTTTGCATAATGCTTACTTGACTCCAAACAAACTTGCTGCCATGGGTAAAATTAAGTTACCTAGCTGTACTGGTGCTGGGGGTAATTCTACCCTGTTGCTCTACAAATAGTTTAGTCATGGAAATCAGTTCAACTGATATGGTTATGGCTGCCTGTTCATCTTGAAAATAAGCTACAAATGGTGCAGTTATCTCATAATAGATTGCATTGCAAATTTCAACATCTTAATATCTCTCAATTCTGCTGGGGGAAATTATTTAACATCAAACACAGGACAGAAATGGAAAAGAACTTGCTTAGAAATAGCATTCCTTTATGAAATTTTTACTCTCCACTTGGAGGTTTTTACAAAAATTCATTCAGCTTACCAAAATATTTCCTCACCATTATTCTCAACTAAATATAATGAATATGTCTGAATATTTAATGCTGCATGAACTGTGGTGGTGGTGCTGTGGTAGCGTTGTCACCTTACAGTAAGATGTTGTCCTATTCGATTCTCAGCTAGAGTGTCTTCTTTGTGGAGACATGCGTGAATGGGCGTACCTTCATTGAAGGATGTGCGTCAGGGCCGGCAACTCGGCATGTAAAAATCTACTGCCAATCATTAGCGGACCAGAGTTCCGCTGTGGCGACCCCTAACCGGGAAAAACCGAAAGACACAACATTTAATGCTGCATGACCCTTTTTTAAAACAGCTTTTTATGGCACACATGTATATATTCTGTCTTCATTGCCCTCTTGAACACTAAGCTTTTTATACCACAGACTGATGTTGGTCAGATCATATATTTTTTATCATGTCTGTTCCCTCATTTTGCTTATTTTAGTCATCAGTAATTGTACCATGTTGGGTTTGGGTATACAGTTATTGTAGTGATGCTGTACATTTGTATCTCATTTTTTTCAGCTACTTTTATGTGTTTGGCTGTTATGCTTATGTGGTCTTTTCACATGTTCTCCATAAATTATGATTGCTACAAAATAGCCTTCTTATTCACTTCCTTCATTTTATAGTTTCTTATCTTCATCTTGGTGTGTCCCTGTATATTATCTCTCTCTCTGTATTCTAAGATTGAGTTGAAATTCTTGCCCCTTTTTCTGATTTCCTGATACCATTCTCTTTAATATTGTACTATAAATAATGACTCTATACAAGCCCATCCCTTTTTCCATCCCAGCTTTCTTTCTTCTCCTTGCTGTTCTTGAACTGTTTGTAAGTTTCTGTGAGGCCATTTTTTGCTTGGGCTAAAGGAAAGTCTCTCTGTTGATCAGTGGCAGTGAAAAACATTGAGCAGCATGCCTGCCCCTGAGGGAGTGGTTACTGACTTGAAACTGTAGTTTTATTGGCCATTCTGAGTCAATTCCAAAACTCCTTCATCTTCCTCTCTTAAAACCTGGTTGCCTCATGGTTTTGGCATCTTTTCAGGCTTGTTGGCTGTTGGTGAAGCACCCACCAAGAGGAGAAAACGCTGAGAGAAGAAAGGAGCCACTTTTGAGACTTTAAGTAATTTTCCTCTGTTTATTTGCTAAGTTTTTCTGCATAGCCGCCTATTTTGAGCATTTTCTGGCTTGTTAAATTTGATTTCTGCATTAGTAACTGTATTTAGAGCACAACCTAGAGCTGTTTACTGAATTTCCTGTTTGCACTTATTTTTAAAATCGTTTTTTCTCAAAACTTGCATTTTATCTATCTTTGGCCTAGCACTCTTGTGTGGGGTCATTTACTGCACTGTTATAACTTGTTGATACTTGTTAACCTCTGCTATCTCTGAAAAAACAAAAAAAACAAAAAAAAATCTTGCTTTTTTCCCACTTTTCTGAGATTTAAAAAAGTTCAGTTACAAGCTTGCTGTTCTTGAACTGTTTGTAAGTTTCTCTGAGGCCATTTTTTGCTTGGGCTAAAGGAAAGTCACTCTGTTGATCAGTGGCAGTGAAAAACATTGAGCAGCCTGCCTGCCCCTGTGGGAGTGGTTACTGACTTGAAACTGTAGTTTTATTGGCCATTCTGGGTCAATTCCAAAACTCCTTCATCTTCCTCTCTTAAAACCTGGTTGCCTCATGGTTTTGGTGTGTTTTCAGGCTTATTGGCTGTTGGTGAAGCACCCACCAAAAGGAGAAAACGCTGAGAGAAGAAAGGAGCCACTTTTGAGACTTTAAGCATTTTTCCTCTGTTTATTTGCTAAGTTTTTCTGCATAGCTGCCTATTTTGAGCATTTTCTGGCTTGTTAAATTTGATTTCTGCATTAGTAACTGTATTTAGAGCACAACCTAGTGCTGTTTACTGAATTTCCTGTTTGCACTTATTTTTAAAATCATTTTTTTCTCAAAACTTGCATTTTATCTGTCTTTGGCCTAGCACTCTTGTGTGGGGTCATTTACTGCACTGTTATAACTTGTTGATACTTGTTAACCTCTGCTATCTCTGAAAAAACAAAAAAACAAAAAAATAATCTTGCTTTTTTCCCACTTTTCTGAGATTTAAAAAAGTTCAGTTACAGGCTTGCTGTTCTTGAACTGTTTGTAAGTTTCTGTGAGGCCATTTTTTGCTTGGGCTAAAGGAAAGTCTCTCTGTTGATCAGTGGCAGTGAAAAACATTGAGCAGCCTGCCTGCCCCTGTGGGAGTGGTTACTGACTTGAAACTGTAGTTTTATTGTCCATTCTGGGTCAATTCCAAAACTCCTTCATCTTCCTCTCTTAAAACCCTCTTTTGCTCATTTTTGCATGCTTTTGTGCATAGCGCAACAGCGGGCAGCGCCGCCTAATTGAGTTTAAACTATTCCTGGCTCCACAAAGTCTGCTCTTCACTTTTTCCCTTAGAACTGCTCTATCTCTCAATTTAAACACCATATTCTCATTCTAAGGCCCTTCACTGGTCCAATTAAGTAATCCTACAAGTTAGCACTATTAAACCATAAGCACTACTTGCTCTTATACTCTCTACAATTACCCTGTCCTCTATTGGTCCATCTTAAATTCAGTTTCCCTATTACTCTAGCATGTCCAAATTTCAATTGTAAATGTGAATCATAAAAATGATTTTAAAAAAAAGGGAGTCAGGTTAATATGGTTAATACCAGTAATACACAGTAAGAAAGTACATGGCGAAGCTGTAAATATTCCAAATTTATATATGAAAAGTCCATTTGTATTATATAAATCGTTCAACACCTTGTCAAGAATATAGTAATTGTAAATCAATAGGTGATACCTTGCTGAAGCTGCCTATCCTGTGAGGTATTTTATATTGGTAGGACTGAAAGACAACTCGAGTACTAGAATATATGAGCATCTGAGGAATATAAAAATCAGATTGAGGAATCAAACTTTAAAACAGAGAAACGCAGTTCGCTAACCTTAGCCTCTTGTCCATCATGATATTATTGAGGAAATCTTGTGTGTCTTTTAATCAGTAAACTCTTTGTAAGATAGTATAGCCAAGTAGAATATTATAAATCAATTATCTTGATAAATGTTATCTATAAATCCATGAAGGATTTCAACCAGATTATATTTCAAAAATCAGATAATTGTTGAAGTTTGCATAAATTCTAAAATTGTGTATCAAATGGTATATGAATTTAAAATGCAAGATAAATGTGTAGTATGGCCTTAATTTCTTACAACCTTAGAAGCAATCTTATTAAAATGAAACATGCCAGTATTTGTTGTGCAATGAGCATGCTTGTTTTATACAAACTAGAAGATATTCTTAAATTATTTTATCAGGCATGTGAAGAAGCCATGATATTACTAAATCTGAAAATAAAAACAAAGATAATAAGAATTATCTATCCTTATCTACCTGGTCATAGCGTTTCTGAAGGCTTCTATCTTACAAATATACACTGATGTTTCATTCTAGAAGTGATTGAGATAGCTGTTTTCACACCTTAAAATAAATAAGACCCATGACTAAATGGATCTGATACAGCCTTCATATGAAACTCCAAAAGTAGTCATCTTCTTTCTGAAACTATTACATCAACCTCATGACACTTGGCCACAAATATATAATCAGTCAAAAGATAATTTTATTCTGAAACTGAATTAATTTCCTGGTACAAATAAGAAAATCAAAATCACCTTTTAATTACCTTAGAATGATTTTTTCACTGATGTTCACCAAAATATTTTATTTAGTTGCTAAGTATACTGCGTCTAAATTTCATTCAGGTTTTATGGATCTGTGGCAGATTCAAGATAATAATATTGTGCTAGAACTGATCCCCATATCAGCTGGACAACAGGGTTTATTTCTTTTATTAGACATGCATTTGATAAAGTTCAAATACACCTTTATTCATATTTGCAAGTAAATTCCTCATTTGTAAAGAATCTCCATGAGTACCAGGCTTAAATGCTAGGTATGATTCGCTCTATAATATTGTGTTTAAACAGCAAAATGTGAACATCTGGTAAAAAGCTTCTAGAGCTGTTATTATCAGCCATTTTTATATTATGACTGAAAAAACTTTTTAAAAATCTTCATGGTCTTTCTGTTTCATATTTCCAAATTTTCAAGATTTGTGTTAACATTACTTCTTATGTAATGTATCTTCTTCTGCAGTTTCAAAGTCCTGCTAGATGTATTCTAAATTTCTATTGAAGGTTGTGTGGGAATGGTAAAGTTTCAAATTAAAAAATAAATCCTTACCACTACAGGTTCTTCTTGAATACTCAAAAATTATATACTCCATTTACAGTTATAAATTGTATAAATATCTCAATCACTGAATGAATTTAACTATCAAGTGAAGTCAGCTATAAAGATGATAGACATATCCTTTACTTTTGATAAATCTCAGTTTTATAGATAAAAATTAGAATGATTTTAAGTCTAACAGATTTAAATTTTATTTTATTAGGAGAGAATGTATCTAATACCAAGATGAACATCTTTTTTCAGAATATTCTTTTTATGTAATACTTATTTTCTACATTGTAAGTGGATAATATGAATTTATCACCTCCTATGGAAGAACCATAAATAAAATTAAATAATATCACTAATCCAAAAGGAAATACTTAAAATTCCCAATTCTTGTTTTATATACTCAAGATCAAGTAAAATGTTATATTATAAAACACATGTCTAATTCTCCTGTAATACTTATCTGGTATTTATAGAAGTGTAATTCAATTGTTCTTGGACCATGATATCACCCATGCAGTTTCACATTCCTTGGACAAGAGTACTTCTGGGTGTATCTACCTAGGTTTCAGTTCTTTTATTAAACCTTTTAATTAGATGCTAAGAAATGCTTGTCTAAAGTTGGGCTCCTTGAGGACTTTTATGATAAGTTTCAACTCTATAAGTACTCAAATATTATTATAAAACAATAACATCTTAAGTATTCAAGCTTGTATTGAAAGGTAAAACTTCTTTGGTCATACAGAAGCACAAAATTGAAGCCTTATCTTTTAACAAAGCTTGCATATGAAATACTATAGCAGGTAAGTTCTTTTCTGGTATAGAACTGGTGCTAATAAATTAATACTGATATCTTACTGGCTTAGATTCTAAAATAAGCAATCTTTTTGTGCAATTTTGTACTAAATTTTCGTTCTTCAATCATCCTTTCTCTTACTTATTATTATTCCTCAATTTTTTTTTTATTTTTCAAATACAGTTCAATAAATCTACATTATTTGTATATAATTATGTAACACTTTTCTTACATCAGCCTGACACTATAACAGAGGCTAGCCTGCTTTGGAGTATGTATAACAATCCAGTTATCAGAGTGTATTGTACAGTACAAAAGTATTAATTCAATATAGATGCTCTACAAATTGTTAATAAATGGCTTAGGATGAACTCTTCCACTTTTAATTTTAATTTCTAACAATCTCTGTGGTTTTCTCAGTAGGCCATGAAGTCTTCCAAATTGTCTTGTACAAATGTATTCCATCTTCTTGTTATACACTTCCTTGAGATTGCAAGTATTGTCCATACTAGGTACATATTTGTCTCATTCAAATGAGGATCTTCGTATATATTTAATAATGCTAGAGCGTTAGATAAAGTAAATGATTCATTAAATAAAGCTTGTAAAAAGTTTTTAATGCCATTCCAAAATGGCTTAATTTTAACACAGTTGAAAAATGTGATTCCAATCTTGCATTGTGTATTTGCTCACACCTCCAACAACAACACATACTTTGTGGAAAAATAACAATTTATCTGGAGTTAAGAATGTTTTGTGCAGCACTTCCACTAAAAACTTTCCAGTATTGTGTAAAAGGATGTATGTTTTAGCTTGATAATAAAATACTTGATTTAATTCTTCAGTTAGCTCGTAATGAGTGTCCTTTGTTATATAATCTAATATGAGGGATTTTGGGTGTTGTTTTATAATTTGGCCTATATATTCAAAATTTTCGCTGTCTATATCAGTTCAACAAATGCTTTAGTTCTACCACCTATGTTTGAACTTTTGAATCACAAAGTGTAAAAATATCAAAATTTAGAACAGCTATTTTTCCCAGTGAAAAAATCATAAGTTCTCAAACACACACACAAGGCAAGCGCACAAAAAGCAGCAATCCACAGACATGTTGCCACTTAAAATCCCATCTCACCCTACACCAAACTATACATACACTACCATTCATCCACCTCTACCTTAACCCAAACCCTAACCTCCTAAGGTCCACACATTTATTACACTTCCATCTGAACCGCGGCCTAAGCCTACCCACCCTCTCCCGCCTAACCCTAAAGTCTACTACGACAGACATCTTCTTACCTGAACTCTGACTGTAACTTCCCACAACAGTCCTGGATAATCACGAAGTCATTGAACGTTTCACCAAATTTCCCCTAGGGAAAGAATTCACCAAGTGCCCGCCTGTTTTGCGATAATCAGTGTTCGTAATTTTAATGAAGCCGAACATCTGGTGTTCTCATCATCAAACCATTTTGATGTATCGATATAGACCAAATTTTCAATATTTATTTCCCAGCGTCACACCATTAGAGCATGATTACAAAGTATTTCTCAGAAGTTAGGTATTTATTTAAATTCTTACTCACTATTATTGATGAAAGAGATCAATACTGGTACAAATAAGGAAGAAGAAGAAATATGGAGTATCATATACAATGTTTTACTGTTCTCTAAATATATTTATCAACTATTTATTTTGCATAATGCTTACTTGACTCCAAACAAACTTGCTGCCATGGGTAAAATTAAGTTACCTAGCTGTACTGGTGCTGGGGGTAATTCTACCCTGTTGCTCTACAAATAGTTTAGTCATGGAAATCAGTTCAACTGATATGGTTATGGCTGCCTGTTCATCTTGAAAATAAGCTACAAATGGTGCAGTTATCTCATAATAGATTGCATTGCAAATTTCAACATCTTAATATCTCTCAATTCTGCTGGGGGAAATTATTTAACATCAAACACAGGACAGAAATGGAAAAGAACTTGCTTAGAAATAGCATTCCTTTATGAAATTTTTACTCTCCACTTGGAGGTTTTTACAAAAATTCATTCAGCTTACCAAAATATTTCCTCACCATTATTCTCAACTAAATATAATGAATATGTCTGAATATTTAATGCTGCATGAACTGTGGTGGTGGTACTGTGGTAGCGTTGTCACCTTACAGAAAGACGTTGTCCTGTTTGATTCTCAGCTAGAGTGTCTTCTTTGTGGAGACATGCATGAATGGGCATACCTTCATTGAAGGATGTGCGTCAGGGCCGGCAACTCGGCACGTAAAAATCTACTGCCAATCATTAGCAGACCAGAGTTCCGCTGTGGCGACCCCTAACCGGGAAAAACTGAAAGACACAACAACATTTAATGCTGCATGACCCTTTTTTAAAACAGCTTTTTATGGCACACATGGATATATTCTGTCTTCATTTCCCTCTTGAACACTAAGCTTTTTATACCACAGACTGATGTTGGTCAGATCATATATTTTTTATCATGTCTGTTCCCTCATTTTGCTTATTTTAGTCGTCAGTAATTGTACCATGTTGGGTTTGGGTATACAGTTATTGTAGTGATGCTGTACATTTGTATCTCATTTTTTCAGCTACTTTTATGTGTTTGGCTGTTATGCTTATGTGGTGTTTTCACATGTTCTCCATAAATTATGATTGCTACAAAATAGCCTTCTTATTCACTTCCTTCATTTTATAGTTTCTTATCTTCATCTTGGTGTGTCCCTGTATATTATCTCTCTTTCTGTATTCTAAGATTGAGTTGAAATTCTTGCCCCTTTTTCTGATTTCCTGATACCATTCTCTTTAATATTGTACTATAAATAATGACTCTATACAAGCCCATCCCTTTTTCTATCCCAGCTTTCTTTCTTCTCCTTGTAAATTGAAATTTTAATTAACTAGTCAGGCTCTAACATGGTAGCTTTATCATCTTGCAGCGTTAAGACTTATTTCCAAGTCATCTTATTAAATTATGCTCATTTATTAAGAGCTGTATAATCTTTTCTATTCCTTTGCCAAATGCTATTCTAGTTCCTACTCATCTTGTCTGTTGTTTTCTTCCAGGCTTTTATCTAACCCCAGTGTCTATAAACCACAAATCATTATTTCTCAACATTTCTCTCTGCTATTGACATATAAATGCTATCATTCTTTTTTTTTCTTTTTCTTATTTATTTATTTTGAATAAAATAATATAAAAAGAGCAATGCCAGTTTGTTGTGACTTTGTAATGTTAACAAGATAGTCCTTTTGTTACATTAGCAGCAAGATGTATTTGAAGTCAAGTGCATTGGACAGATGGATTCAATTATCACAATGGCCACAGTCCACAAAGCATGCAGATAAATTAAATTTATTCTTCTGTGAATGAGGAAGATACTTTGAAATAAGTAGTATGTTTTGCAACAATTACTAGGTAAAATGAGTGTTAGAACACACCTGAATGAATACAGTAAACTTTTGTGTATAAAGTGCATTCTACCCTGTGTGTTTAATTGATATGTATTGTAATAACCTGTTTAACTCAAGGATAAATCATTTAAACTAATTATATGGAAAGGTAGTTTCTCAGAGACCTCTGCAATTCACAGATATCTGCCACTAGATATAAATTAACCTCCAGTATGGAAATGAAGATGATCTCAATTATCTTCTTCTTTTTGTTTTAACAAATCCTTTAACTCCTCATGTAAAGCAAAACTGAACTTCCCACTGAAGCTTTTCTACACCCTTAAAGAGATAAATGCAAACTCATGCATCCATCTGGCTGTGATCTTGACTGTGACTGTCTATCGCAAATCAGTGTACCAACCAGTCAGGAAAGACGTCATCAGCAAATGAGAAGGGGGAGGACTTTAAATTGTGACTAACTTGATAATCAGCCCATATTCTTTTTCTAGTACTGGCTGCTTACAGGCCAAATGGCCACCATAACAACAACATTTAAACAGAGCAACTTAATATGAGAGTTGGCAACAAAAATCATAATAATTTGAATGTTAATTGAGGGAACCATTACATTTACTTCACAGTTTTATACAACAATCCATTAGTCAGCCATTGCATACTTTATTTTTCCTTCCACAGTTTCCACACATGCTCATTGTTTGTGTGGGGCATTTTAAAGGGCTCTGCAGCTTGTCTGTGCTGTCTGTCGCATTTAGCAGTTTAAATTAAAATAATTGGTAACTTGGGATTATATGTGAAACAAACAACACAAATAAATAAATAAATAAACAAACAAACTTTGTAAAATGAAAAAACTGTGCAAACTGAAGGGGCTTCAGCCTGTCTGTGTACACTATCTATAAATATACGATGCAGCACTTCAGAAAAGATAGAAAACCACTAGAGTTAAAAAAGCATCTGCTAAATCCTGTAAAATAAACAGCTCCCTAACGAAATGTCAGCAGTACAGAAGCTGAGTGCCAACAAACAGAAAAAAAATTCTGAAAATCCTGGAGAAGAACAAATCTTGAAGATTGCTCTTCACCTTTAAACTTCTTTTTTACAGGAGAGGCAAGCCCCCCTGCATGCCTTGCACCCTCTGATCTGCAAGACAAACCCCCCACACCCCCTCAACTTCTATACCCCAACTCTGAGATCAACATACCTCAGGAGAAAAGGGAATATTCCAGGAAATGGCCATCTTGTACTTTTCATATGTCAAGTGTCAAAATGCTGATTGCTAACAAGCCAAGAAAAAGATTGAGAATCCCAAAGAAGAGTGAATATTGAAGAGTCTTCTTCTCCTTTAATTTTCTTTTATGGAGGAGAGCAAGCCCCCCTGCAGCCCCCGAAGTTGTAGATGTCAACTCCAAGATTGCTATACCTCGGGAAAAAAGGAATATTCTGGGAAATGGCCATCTTGGACTTGGTATATGTTGAGTATCAAAATGCTGAGTGGCAACAAGCTGAAAAAAAGACCAAAAATCCCAGTAAAGAGTGAATCTCAACAATTGACCTTCTCCTTTAAACTTCTTTTTTCAGGTTGTCAAGCCTCCTTAAACCCTGTGGTGTGGGAAGCAAGTCCCCCCAACCCCCTAAACTTATATATACCAACTCCAACATTGACATACCTCGAAGAAAAAGAAATACTCTGGGAAATGACCATCTCACACTTGATATATGTAAGTCTCCTCTTTCATAAATTCAGCATCCATGTTTCAGGATTCACTCTGAGGGATCTCAGCATTTCAAAACATTACCACTATAAAACTCTGTAAAAATAGGGTTCACATAAATATAGTTTTGCCAGAATAATTCCTATATAAACATAGTATTCTCTTTGCATAGGCATAGAAATGCAGCCATAGTAATTCAAACTTATATCTTCATTTTATATTTCATATTTTACATGCAATTTCAATAAGTGCAGTTTCAATACCAAGGAATATTTCACTGAAGGATACGAAGGAGTTCAGTAAAATAATATTTGAGTCAAAGCACTGATAATGTTGAGACTTTCTAATGAAATATGTGTAACATCTGGTGCAAAAACAGATCTTGTTTAGATGGTACAAGGCTTGGGAAACAAGGATAAATAGGTGTGTAGAACTTGAAAGAAAATTTACATGGCTTTATTATTATAAAATACAGTTTCTAGACAGAAGTCAGTTTAATTACTCAGGAGATTAAGAGCAGAAGTCAGTTCAAATGTCCATCAACTCATATGTTCAGAAATCAGTACAAATCCAGAAAATGGTGCAGTTTATATTAATTCTGCCATTTCAGAGGAAAGGGACAATTTAGAGTTCAGAGTTACAATGGATAATGTAATTCATTCTTCAGTACTGCAACATTTGAGAGTTCAGTCTGGTTCAGTTTATCACCTCTGTTATTTGAGACAGTATCAGTATAAGAGTTGTTCGGATCTTGTTGAATTATTATATCTACCTCCACTGTATGCTACTACTACTAGTATAATAATAAACCACCTCTATCAAACTCTCAGTAAGTAAAAACTGTTATTCTGAAAGGAACAAGATGATCTGGCACATAAAGGAGAAGCTTAGATATTTGATACTTGTCCAGTACAGCTCTGGGTAGTTAAAAATAAAGACATTTATTTCAATTCTTACAAAGTAAATACACCAAACCATGAATGCAAAAGTTTAATGCTCCAGGATGTAAAAAGATGTAGAAGTAACGAAAGAAGAAAAAGAGCACCGCAGTTGTAAATACCCACTGTAAGCTGAACAATGTACCCCAAATGACTGTCCACTAAAATGGGAGGAAACCAACAATAAATTAAGACTTCAAATTTCTAGAGGTAGTCAAAACATATAGCATCCACAGAATCAAGACCAGTGGAAAAAATCCTTAACAACAGACATGATAGAATAATATCATATATGCAAATGAAATTAAGTAGCTTCCCAGAGGTCATAAATTTAGGAGAAATAAGAGGGTGCACTGTGGAGCCAGAGTAGAACTGCTCAATTCATTAGATCCAAATACATCATTCAGAAGAGTTAATGGTCCATTTGGGTCCCCTGTCAGTTCTTTAGTTTAGACAGAACTTGGCTGAAATTAGACATAACAGCAGGTAGAACAGAGGCAAAGACTAATAAGCTGATTAATAAACCAGCTGATATGACTGGAAATATTGATGACTTATGGTCTGATTTGGCAGGATCATGTGTTGAGGTGGAGAAAGCTAAAATAGGAACGCCTCATCCAACTTGTAAACTAATAAATGACAGTAATGGATAAAGTGACAAGAAGATGAGATTAAGAAGATGAGATGTACCATAGCATCTCTCTAACATAAAAGTGAAGTTCTGCAGAAAGAAGATAAGGAGGGATAACTTTCATATTTAAGGGTTCCAGAAAGGATTGGAAGGTGCTGATCCTGTAAAGTATGTTGAGGTATTGCTGTTAAAGCTGATGGGTGGAGAATGCAATTGATTATCCAAGCTGACCTGACTTATAAGACAGAGAAGGTACAAGCCAAAGGTGCAATCCATAATCAGTCAGCCACTCTTCTTTCAACCAGAACATGGACTAAACATTTTGCATCCACTTACAAGATATTACCATCATACTTCAGGCAACCTCCACCAGCATCTGCAATTCAGTGCAGCTCATCCATCCATAAGCATCACTGTATCACTTTGGAAAAAACAAATGGCTACCTATAAAACAAATATCTGACTTGCTGTTAGGCTATAGCTCTACAAACTACTCTATATTTACTCCCCTTGCAGCTAAACTTCATGGAAAAAACTCTTGTCCAACTGCAGATGCTAGTCACAGGCCCACCAGTTCTCATTACCTAGACCTGAGCTCCACAACACTGCACATGCGTTCTCTTTTCAGACACCTACTCTTTGGCAAGCTCTCCCCATTGACCTAAAGGATAACAGCACTTACCCCAAATTCAGAATGCACATAGGAAATACACTGCTTTACACATTGCCCTGTCTCCTTTCCAGTTTTCTTCTCTCTCTCTCACAGAATTAATAAAAGTTGGTTCACTCTTGAAACTGATGTATACATTGCACACTACACTCTGCCTGTTTATTAGAATGTTCATATACAGTTTTTCTGTGTAACTCATCCAAACTACTCTGTTACTGCTTACATTTCTGCACTATTCTGGTAAACAAACTCACAAACAAATAAATAATTTCCTCTAGTAATGTCCAAAAGCAAAGAACAAAATGTTACCCAGCTATGTGGAATACATGCAAGGAGAGAGCTATACCTACTGGTGCCAACCACTGGACAATTCTGTAAAACTGTATGCAGAGGTCAGTCATGGGTCCAGAATATTGGTGGCAAGTCTGCATCCAGCATGAAGGAAGTGAAATGGAAGTGGGGCTGACAGTGTTACAAAATGGACTTGTATATCAGGGCAGCCCAAACACCACTGGGCAGGCTATAATAATCTAGAATTTCTACAGGGAGGGTCAGATGCAGCAAAAAGACATTTAAAATAGAGTACACCAGGGATAGCTCCGCCATGAAAGATTCTGAATGCACCAGAATAAGTTGGGAAGCTCTAGATTTATAGGATTCATAGGAGTTTCAAGGCAGTTCAGTCCTGCTATCATTGATGCCTTAACAATACCCATCCCAGGTCGTACCCCCTTTCTCAAGAAGGGTTAGTTAGTCCAAGGATGAATTTAAAGGCACACATCCAGTCATCCAGGGTTTGTTTGAAGGCTGATAATGTACAGTACTTCTCACCCTGTAGGAACAGCTTATTCCTGAAAGGGGGGGGGGGTGATGAGTATTGAATCTATCACTCCATCACATTCTGTTTATCTGCTGGTGAAGATTTAGGTACCTGGTTATGGTCTTTGCTAAGCTATTAGACTTACAGAGATATAGGAGATCATGTTCAACAGAGTCTGTAATAGCATGATAAGTGAGGTACAAATTGTCTCTCAAGAGTCAATAAGATACTGAAAAAAAAGATGGAGTATCTACCTTTTCTTGGTAACTAAGGGTCCTTAAGCCTAAAATTGTCTTGTTTCAGAACCTTTGGGACTTTTCTAGTTCTTTGATATGCTGAGTGACGTAGATCCTAAAGAGTGCTTTGCTCTTTATAATCAGTCAGTGGTGAGTATATAGGGACTATGACTGCTTTAGATCTGGATAATTGGCTAACTGATGTGATAAACAGAAGTATTTCCTGACTACAGTTACCACATAATGATTGAAGAAGTACTGTAGGAGCTGTTAACCCAGCAATCCTGGCTCCCTGACTAAGTTTTCATTTAATAGTAGAGAATTGTCTCTACTATAAACTGATGGCAGGATTTGTTTGCCAAACAAAATGATAGTGTACCTTTTCATGTTTAATCTGAACCCATTTTCAATATTCCAGGTATCAGGAGATTGTTTTAGTTGATTAAGTGGTGATTCTGATTTAATCAATGCTGGAAAAAATAATGATACCATTGACAAATGAGAGACAGAGAAGAACAGCAACAGGGCATGCAGAATGAAGCCAGCAGGGGTGATATATGGTTCAGAAATACTAGTAACATAACAAGATAAGACAGAATGGCATATGCAGGGCTACAGAAATTGATACTTGGAAATCTTCTTCTCAAAAGTAAGACAGAGAGGTTACAGTATGAGCTTCTAATTTTTTGCTGGCTCACTTATAATGCCTTGTTTTATTTCTCTTTCCCTGCCCGTCTTTCTAGGTCTAAGTCTGACAGACTGTGTGCTTAAACCCTTGGCTTATGGTGTAGAAGTTGGAAAGTTTTCAAAGGGATGGCAAAATGAAAACAACTGGTATGCAAAGTTGAATGATCAATTCCTTTTGGTGATGTCTATGACATTGCTGCTGAGCTGCAGCAGAAAGTCCAGTATTCAGGGATAAAGGGGACAAAAACCCAAATCTCTACTGGAGGAAATACTGACAGCCATCATATAGTGTTGGAGTTGTAACAGCATTAGAGACATTCTGTGGAACTGCTCAAGTAAAGAACAGTCCAGGTTTTGCAGAAATAGTACATTTCAGTCAGCCCTTGTATAGGAAGGGAATGATTTACAAAACATCACAACCTTGCATGCACACAGTCATTTGTCTGTGGTATCCAAACACTTTCCCAGCAGCAGAATGCCTCCACCTGCATAGTGGTAACATTGTTGCAAGTTTATAGGCTTTCCCAGAGCAGTGCCTACAGTTCCACTACCAGCATACAGGTGGTACTCTAAGTATACCACAATGTTGTAGTGACTACATTGAACACTGGCATCATTTCAAAAGTTTAATGGTGAATTAACTATACTGGGCAATGAATGCCATTACTGAAAGTTTATACTGGTGTTCAAAGTCAATGTAACATTTTTCTCATTTACTGATGAAGTCTTTCCTGACTGGTTTAAACCCAGCAGATGCCCATAAAGAATAAGGTGCTAGCAAAATATCCTGAACTACGATCCAACTAAATGGTAAATAGGTCACAGTGACAAACCATTCAGTTATAAAAACCTAGCCTAGAACTGTCACCACGTAATACCTTAAACCTCCTGTAATGTAGGCCTGTGGAATATATGCAAATGACCCCATAATGACATCAAGTGTTTCAGCAAAATGGCTTTTGAATGTCCGTGACTTTTTTCACTTTTTATGTCTCTATGGTTACATTCAGGGAGTAAATTCAGACCCCGCTGGCTGTGGACATGCATGTTTCGCCTTTTTATTGACCTTGTCAGCACAACATACGTGGATAGTTTGGCTATACTTTAGAAACACTGGATTTTTAAAACTATGTGATGCCCATAAAGATAAAGGTGCCTGCAAATTATCCCAACTGACATTCAGAAGCCATGTAGCTGAAACACTTGAGTTCCTTAAGGGTAAGAAGGTCATTCAAACAAGCCATTCAGTAAAAACTACAAGAAAGACTCAAACAAGCTAGAGCCATCACTTTGTAATACCTTACATCTCCTGAAGTGGAACACATGGAATATATGCAAATGCACTCTTAAAGACATACCAGTGTTCCAACTGCATTGCTTCTGAATTAATTTTGAATTATTTATACATGTTCATAGGTATATATACATATATATATATGTGTGTGTGTGTGTGTGTGTGTGTGTGTGTGTGTGTCTGTATATGCATGTATATATATATATATATATATATATATATATATATATATATATATATATATATATCATATGGGTCTATGTCAGAGCATCAAAATGCCACAATATTGAATTACAAATCATTGAGACAGAAACAATGCAACACCAGAACTTTGAATGATGAAATGCTCGAACACCAGAACATTGAACCAAATCTAACAAGCAGATACCTGATACAACAGTTTTGTAGGTGGGCAAGCCTCCCCCTAAATTATATATACCAACTCCGAGATCACACTGCAATGTGGTAAGGGTAAATTTCCTGATCCCCACTGTACCGTGATCCCCATTCCATACTATTGTGTACTACCTGACATGCACACTACCTGGGTCGATGTTACATGCTTCGGGCATGTCACCCTTCGATGTTCTGTCATTTCTTTGTTTCCGTTTTGATGTTTTGTACTTTGATATTGTGGTATTTCAGTAGTCTGAAGTAGACCCATTTCATATATGTATGTATAAATAAATATATATATATATATATATATATATATATATATATATATATATATATATATATATTTTTTTTTTTTAATTAATTTAAAAGTCAATCTGTATGTCAGCCTGTATTAAAATAAAACTTCCTCTATAAAAGCTTTACATAGTAAATCTAGTAGGAGAATGGAGTGATGTTATCTCTTGTTCATAGGTTCATATGTGTTTACTTGACTAATGACCACAAAGGCCCTTTTAAGCTTAGCCATGCATTTTAAATCTCTGACAAGTTCTGGTACCCTTGATAAGTGTAAATAAGGGCTTGGGAGATGAAGTATTTACAAGCAAGGGCCTGGGAGATGAACTATTGACAGGTTGCCTGTGTCCAGTAGAGACACAGGTACCAAGCCAAGGATGAATTAGGCATGAATTTCCTGTTGTGAAGGGAGAAGTGTAAAAGAATGGAAAATTGTTGCTGAATATTTTATTTTAGAGTTTGTTGTATTCCAAGAGGGATTCCTGGTAGTTTTAGTCTGTTTTTGATGATCCATTTCCTGGCAACATGAAAAATGCCAATATGGCTAGTGCCAGCATAAAAATTTGAAACATGGAACTCAAGACCTGTGCCTAACATGGAAAAGAATGGATAAAGGGTCAACAGATTCTTAGCTAGCAACACTAATGCAAAGGTTTTCATTTTTAATTGGTCAGTGGCTATAATTAAATGGATACAATTTTAAAAGTTTAGAGTTTAAATTAATATAAACAAATGAAATGTCTTATGTTCTTGAAGACAAGACCTTGATTACTTTATCTCCCACATATGTGTGTTCTCTGCAATAAATGGGGCTATTCTTATCTGCCAAACTCTGTTGACTGAGGTTATTTTGTACCTTAATAGTTTGGTGTCATGACCAGGATCTTTTGAGCCGGTTGTTGATAGCTACAGCAGAAATCATCTCTGGGCCCATTCTTGACTGTTTTTTTCTGAATAGTGATTCAATACACAATTCCATTGTATTTATTTATTTATTTATTTTTACCTTCAGCAGAGTTTGGGGTTTCTACAGGTAAGACTTTACTAACAATCTTTGTAATAAATTGTAATTGTCTGAGAACATGTTAAATTGTTTGTGAGTAGGGAGATTGGATGAGAGTAGTGACTAATTATTTAGATAATAAAGATAAATTTTCCTTAAATAAATGAGAGTGGTGCTTAATCATAAAACTACTGTATCTTTGACACATATGAGACAGGTGCTTAATCAAAAAGATAAATATTAAGGAACAATGTTTATTTACCAGTATAAGAGCTGTTTTTTAAACATAGTCATATATCTATTTTCTTTGGTATGTGACTGGATAATATTATATTGGAAATACAATGGTTCAAATGTGGGTACATTAAAACAGCTGGAGTTTGGGAATCCAGCCAGGCATATTTTAATAATATGGTTGCAACATCTGTAAGTACTTGATAAAATGGTCAGAGTCACTAAAAATTATAGTGCACAGTAGTTCCCAGAGTGAGGAAATTTTGTTAAGAATATTTTAGAATATCTTAAAAAGAAATTGAAACAGAAAGCAAATAAAGTACCTGTCATTTGTTAGTCAGCTTTTAATGATTGGCAAGAAGAATCTTAAAATAAAGAAAAGGAATCTGTAGTTAGAAGTCTAAAATGTAATTCAGCTGTATTGAAAACACTGATGCGGGCAGCTAATAAAACAGAAAATACATTACAAAAATGTACAGAAAAAAACTCCTGTACCTGGGGTATCTATCCCTTATGACAGAAATATTTAGAGTTAATCAGGTTGATTCTTCTGATGATGACTGCCCTCTGATTCCTTCAGTGCTCCCTCCCTCATATCATTATCCTACTTCTTATGAAGCTGACAACCTTCCTTTTCCTAATGAGCAGGTGGAGGTACAAATTGCTGATCCACCTACTACTTCCCCTGATGCATCCCAAGTTACTCCCAGCTCTTCTGCCCATCCTCATGGATCAGTTTATAGTACTAGATTTTGATAACGACAACAACAAACTGCCATTTCACCTTCCAATCAAATGTTAATGAGAATAGCCAACAAGGGTAAACAGTTATACCATTAAAACAAACATGTAGCAAATACAAAACGTGCAGGTAACTTAAAACAATTTAGTAATAAAACTGTCCCAATGTAAAAAAAAAACTAAACAGTCATACAGTTCAAAGTAATCACTGACAGAGAAGAATATCAGTGGAATCCATCTTCTAAATAAAGTACTGAGGAAGAATTAGATTCCGATTTTTCCACAGACACTGAAACCTCTCCAAATAGCTCCCACTACTCAGAAGCAGACTTTGAGGGAAGTATTCAATTCTCCATTCACTTGGGATGGCAATAGCAAACCTACCATAAGGGATCGCAATAGATTTTCATACTATTGTAGATTCTCTCCCTCAAATTGAAACACATTCAACGACATATGCCAATTATTAGAAAGACATGTACAACTTCAAAATCCTACTATCAAAGATTTAAGAGTAGTTTTTATAGCCTCAATATTCCCTGACATTTTTAGGAAACTATGGGAAAAATCAGCTATAGGCAATAACATTCCAAAACATACAGATGATGGTTTTCTTACTACTAGAGACAATTTATTAAAAGCGGTCATTACAGAATGCCCACAACACCTAACTGGCAAAGAGCTGAGGCAATTTTACAAAAGAAAATTGAACTCATTGATGCATAATTACAACACATGATGGATGGGTTTTGATGCCTTTTCTGGGCATACAGAACTTCCAGAATGGGTGGCATTCAATGTGTTAGCAGCAGCTTTTGTAGAAGGCTTATTACCACTAATTAAAGAATGATTAAAATGGGTTATAAAAAACACAACAAAAATCCACACAATAATAGTTAATTCTCATAGGAAGCACCTGGGCTGGAAGGCTTATCAGCTGAGGCACTAGCAGAATAAACTATTCTTGCATGGGTTTTTGTTGTGTTTTTCATATTCCATTTGTGTTTTGCCATTGCTATTTAGATTAAAATAGTTTGTTTAAATTGGCCAAATTTATTAATTCATAAAATTCTTAACTAAGCACAATATGTGGCAGACAGGATTGTTAGAAAAGAAATGGCACATAAAAAGAAATTAGTAGACATTCAGCTCCAATGATTCATTACTGATTCAGGAGGGAGAAGAGATCATGTAAGAAGAGGTCGATTTAGATTCTTTTCACCACAAACCACACAATGTGAGCAGTGCTTTAGGTCCTACTTTATTTGTGGACAAACTAGACATTGATGTAATGAATGTCCAGTGGCCTCCCAAATGAATGTGTCTTTCCAACAGACAAATTCAGCAAATGTCCAAGCTCCACAGCAAGCAGAAAGACACCTGCCAAATTGGATCACTACTTGGCAGCCACCAGTGTAATGACAACACCATTAGGACAGCCATGAACGGGAACCACAGCTATTTCCCTTGGTACCACTTGACCAAGAAGGTCCTTTTGTTAATGTTATTGTGCAGCTCTTCTCTTCCCTTTCTTGTTGACACAGGAGCAACTAGAGCAATGATTACTTCATCAAATGCTGAACATCTCCCACTGTCTATCAAAACAGTTTGAGGTGTGGGAGTGTCCAAAGTACGTCTAGATTACCCAGAGTCAAAGCGTATCTTCATTGTGAACAAAACCATATTCGTAAAGTGTTTGTATAGGCATTATACATGTCAGGGTCAAAAAGAAGCTGCATGTGATGAGTGTTAGATAGCAAGTGAAAAAGTGCGCACCCATTTGGAAACTTGTTGCCATTATCTAGTCATAGAGAAATATAAGACTTGAGTGATGCTTCACAGTATCAGATGTGGGAATGTGAAGGAAGATGTGTAAAACAAGTGCAAATGTTCATTGAATGTTATACTTTAGAACTTGTTCTATTTTAAGATTAATTCCTAGCAGTTTTAGTCTGTTTTCATGATATATTTCCTGCCAACATGGCTAGTGCCTGTTTTCTTTGCAATATATGAATCTATTCTTCCCTGCTAAACTGTGTTGTCTGAAGTTGTTTTGTACCTTAACAATCTTGGTAGAAAATACAAGGGAGAAGGCCCTCCTAAGATGTAAAGCAGTAAAAGTGGTTCCAACATTCTGGCTGCATACCATGTAATAATTTGGAACACCAATGGTGAGTAGCATCTTCTACAGAATGAAGTTTATAGTCAAGTAGTGTGAATCACAACACAAAATACCTTTGGTAATTCCTGTGTTTACTCCAGCAGTCATGAAATGTTTCTCCAAATCTAGCTGCAATTCATTCTTTCCAAAAATACACAGAGAAAATGGTAGAACAGCCAGGTGCTGCCATCTTGCCTCTAAGTTCCGCCCCTTTATTTAGAAATCATGCCTTACAATTTTCCATTTATCTTTATCATCCTTCATTGTCCCTGTTTGTCTCTCTCTCATCTATTTATGTATCTATCTGTGTGTCTTTCTAATCTATTTATCCAGGTATTCTATGTGTATATTTATGTATCTATCTGTCTACACATACATCATTTATCTAGGCTTATCTAATAAAGTGGGAAGGCAGACCATGGATGACAATTTCCATAATGTTATCACTATGTCACTGATACAAACAGTAGACTGATTTCAGAAGTAAAGGTTGTACACAAGGCTCATGTGAGCACATTCTGAAGTTGTTAAGAATTGCTAGCATTCTTCAGTGAAACACTAACAGAATTTCACTGACCCTGTGTTAGGCTGATGGGTTTTCCTGAACATTATTTCTCTGGTTGACAACAAAGACCATAGCTCCTCATGACAGATAAATTATCACTCCAGATTAGATCACGTCTTTGAGTGGGTGGCCACTAAGGTGAACAACAAGAATTCCACAAATGCAATGGCTTTTGACATCAGCAAGGCTTTTTTCATAGCAGCTTAATAAAAAAAAAAGAAAAAAAGAAAGAAACTGGGATGACGTTGCAAATGGTGACATGCTTTTGAAACAGGCTGGTAAATGAATAGCATATGGTGACTTTTAGAAGAGGGCTGTGAGGAGAAACATACAGTACGTGTAGTCGAGTCCCACAGAGATCATTAGAAGAGCTAGTTCTGTTCAGTATATTTTTACCAGATATCATTGTGACTTATGTAACTAAGATAAGCATATATGCTGAGTATATATAGACAGCTGAGACAGGCACAGATTGGGATGGTAGGGGCTATCCTGAGAGATCTGTAGCAGATGTTGTTATGAGCAGATAGGTGGCACATGGCAATGCATGGAAAAATCACGTTTTGCAGAAAGCATGCTGACCTTCACCAACAGAGATGTGAAAGAGGATTTAGGTATAATTAATTCTAAGTTGAGCTCTCTCATAGTGAGTGAAAGGGTAGTGTAAAGGCCAATAAGTGCTCAGGGGGTGTATAGCATAGGGAATGGTTTTCAGAGATGCTAGGGTCATCCTTCTTTTTTCTGGCATGCTACCATTATGATATCTGTGGTGATGTTTATAGTTTTGGAGGTCATATAGACAAAGGATAGTAGGCAGGTAGAACATTTGCCATGCAGAGTTGCTAGAACAGTGCAAATGGTGAAGATTAAGGAAAAGCTGAATATGAGCAGAGTCCATGCCTCTCAACCTCTTAGTGCTTGAAATCTGGAAAAAGTCTCAAATAATGGGGGAAAAATGTCCAAAAATAGGGTCAAATTTTAAATATTGTTCTTATAAATGTAGAAAGTGGCTAGCATAACAGGATTTGTGTTAACATGCATTTTCTGAGGGAAACAAAGTCCAAAATTTAAATATATGTCATTATTTAGTGACTTCCATCCACAGTGATTTGATAAATTTTATGAGAAATAGACCAAAAATAGGAGGCAAAAATCTGGACATTCTGGGAAAATTGGGGACATTTGAGTGTTATGGCAGATACTCAAAGTTAGACATGTGCATATTAGAAGATGGAATGGAAAGAGGAAATATGAGTATGCTGTATTCTTCTGGGACAAGTAAGTGTGGAGGAGTTGAAAATGAATTACAGAAGAGAGGAAAAGAGAAAAGACAAGGGGATACAGCAGTAGAAGAGAACTGGACATTTCAGGTTAGACTTGAGAAAGATATTACTTCACTAAGACATAAGTAGGGACCTGGTTTGTAATGCCTAAAGCAGTTCTGCACCAAGTCATCAGAGATGTTCAGAAGTGCCTAGCACACAATAAGAAAAGGGGAAGACAAAGATCTGTGGAGTGGCTGCATAGCCCAATGGGCTTGACTGGCCATCAGTGGTTATCTAATGATTCTGCTTTGTGGTCCAAGTATTTCTTTAATGCTTTAAAACAGGTAATTTTTGAACAGGAACTGCACAATCACCATTCATTGCATAACAGCAATAAAAGTGACTGATTTCATACTAAGGACCCTTATATGACATACTAAAAATTTGACGTCAAATGTTAAATATGGCTGGGTTATGGCCATATGCTAAAGTACTCAGTGAATCATGAAAACACAGCAAAACGTGTTCTAGCTATTTCTATAGCTTACTCCATTTCACAGTTTTGTTCTGGCAAGTGAAGACAACCGGCTGTTACAAGAAACTTGGTGCTACTTTAGCTCTTAATGGTGATTATAGCTTCAGAATTCAGCAGTGCAATGCTTAAGACAAGGAGACACAATGATTTGTGTTTTTCTTCTTCTCTGGAACCAAACAAAAATGAGGAGGATAATGCTGTTTCAGGAGTTAACATCGGTGGAATGGCCTCAACCTGTATCTGTCGCTGGAGGAGTTAAGTCAGCACTAGGGGGATAGCAGCCTTATGTGTTATTCTTCAATTATACATGGGCGTGGTTCAGGCTGAAGTGCTACATTAGGAGGCATGGAATGGGAACTGCAGGTGTGGTTTCATGACGGACAGGATGCTTAGTTTCAGACACCAGATTCTACTGCATTTTACACCTGCCTATGGCTTTGTCATTAAATGTATATTGTCAGAGTGTGCTTTTTCATATCTATGTGTAGAAGTTGACCCAGACATATTACAAAGACTTTTCCACCTTTATATTTGAAAGACAAATTCCTTTTGTAAGCATCAAGTGCCACAATACAAATGCCAGTGAGTATCTGTGATTGTAGTGATTCTGGGAATCCATGACTGATTAGCAAAAGTGAATGTTGTCAAGCAATGTACTGCAAAGTTGCCGTTGGACACTCCAGGAGTCTGCTGACTCCAATAAGGGGTTCCCAAGCAGTCATACAAAGTTTCTAGGTCTTTGAAAGATAGCTAAAGTTGTATAATTTACACTTCTACATTGTAACTGCAGCAGTATGCACTTACCAATCCATGGTTACTCCATCTCTTAATAAACTGAAATAAGGGGCTTACAACTACAGGTGCAAGGAGGTAAGTGAACTCACTGTAAGACCACTATTACAGAAGATATACCCAAGATATTTCTTTTTTTTTAAATTTATTTGCTATAACTAGAAATTCTGCAACAAAACATTGTTATCTAGTCAGACTAAAGGAGGTCTGTATTTGAACAACAAACTGAATATCAGTGCAGCCAGTATATTCAAAAATATTAAGCAAACAATGCAAAATATCAACAAGACATCATATCTCCTGCACCCCACAACTCTAAATATGCTCACTTCAAGATTACACAGCCTAGGGGTCAAGGGGAAATGTCCTTATACTTACAGTTTTTCCTAGGTAAGTACTACACCAGCTGCCTGGAAGGCCGTTTAAGCCAAGCCAATTTCCCATTAAAGGTATGAATCAAGTCCTGCGCCTTGTGTCTACAAGTTCAACGCCTTAACCAGTATAATATCCGTGCTAAGTTTTTAGTCTCTCTTGCCTAGTGGGTTTTGGTGGATTTGATTTTTGGTGGAGAGAGTCCATTAATTCATTTGGTGGTCATGGGCCTTGTATGTCAGGCAGGCACACACAGAGCAGCCTATGGCACTGAAATATAGAGTTGTTTTTTCTTCAGTCTGGCAGCATGACAGGCTTTGGAACTTTGGGGTCTCTCCCAATTGCTGCAGGTGTCGGGTGAGATACATCCTGAATGGGGCATTATGCTCATCCATTGGTGATATGAAGAGTACAGGGGGAACAATGACCTCCCACTCTGGATGTGATGTGTGAATCCTGATCAGTGGCAATGTAGAAGGTCAGAGTCTGACATGGCTCCAGCAACTCTAACTCTGTGGGTTCTGTCCTTAGCTTGGTTTGCAACCCATCTTGTGACATGGGTTTATATTTTTAGCTGGTAAGTCAGTCTATTTCTACCAGTGGGAGTGGGTGTGTGAAAACTTTTGAAAGGTAGGCTGTATGTGTATGGCTCCTCATCTGGTTTCCATTGGCTCGGGGGGCCTTTATAGGATACCTGTGTGTTGAGTGTTGTGTGAGTTGTTTTTTAAGTTCTTCACTTCTGTGGTATTTTCTCCTCTTGTGGGGACGGTGACTAGTTGTTCCACTAGCATTTGAATTTACTCCAAACCTGTTTTGGGCTAGAAAGTTTGGGCTTGGTAATGTTCCCAGTCTAGATTGAGTGTTGAAGAAGTCCAATATGATGTGAACATGATACAGTACATTTGCCCTCTCTCTCAGTGTCAGGCCTGAGCGATGTTCTCCATACTGAGAAGGGCCTCGAAAGTGCATTTTTTTTTTTAGACTTCTGGCATGCAGCAGCATTACCCTTAGTTTCTTTCTTTTTTTTTTCTAGGTGGTAGTTTTAGAATTTGAGCCTTGCCTCAAAAAAAAAAGGCACTATGGGGTGGCAAAGAGCCTTGGCCCGAATCCGGGGTGACAGGTGCAAGCCGCCTCATCCCACTGGCTTGTGTGTTGTGGTCCGGCATGTCATCCCAGGCAGACAGCACTGGATGTATGAGACATGCCATCCTGTAACCTCAATCCTCTAAATGCCTTTAAATTCATTAAGCAGTCTTTAGTGAATCATAAGATGTGATCAACAAATTGATTGTCCTCATGTCATCTAAGCACACTGCAATATTCATCAAGTAGCTATACTAAACTCAGACATTGTGAAAACATTTCATCTTTTTGAAATTCTAACTGTACAGTGTAATTACTGTTTTCAGTTCATTCTGCTTCTAATATTTCATTAATCATAATCAGCACACGCTACTGGTGTTTGTAAAAACATTGTGCAATCAAGTCTATATTATTTTATGTGATAAACCTTTCTACTTTGTTTGCATTCTCTTTGAGGCTGTAAGTTGTTGCTCTTTAGCTACCCTTTATTCAGCCCAGTGGGCCTGGGTCATTACTAAAAAGAGTGTGTGAAGGCCAGATGCCCTAAAATAAAGGTTAAATAAGCAAATAATGTACTACAGATATGCATTCTGTGACATCACTAAAAAGTAGTGGGAGAAGAATGCCAAGGGCAATTAAAACAGCTTTGTGTATTTATGAAAACTGCAAAAACATTGTGTAGAGTGCAATAAATGTCACTAAATATGTTTATGGTGGAGGTGCTAGCCTGCACCCAGCCTTTAAATAACTGTTTTGCAGAGAAACTAGAGAATTACAGACAACTAAGCTCAGGCACTAATGACCCCAATTCTATTAGCAGTGTTTCAAAACATAGCAACAGTATAAATGCAGGGGCATCTGTAAAAGGTCCATTGTTTTTCTTATAATGGGAAATAGCTTTAATGTTGTGTGTTTTATGATAATAATCCGCAGCAGAAATATACATAGGAAGATACTATAACAAACAGCTAATGAAATAATACTTATGCCATCATTGTGCAGTCATGGCAACTGAAATAAATGTATAGTGAAGTCCTTCTTTATAGATCTGTATGGCCTTAGATCACTCAGATAAGCCAGAAAACCTCCCTATCAAAGTATGCTTCAGACTTTACTCAGTACTGTAAAATGATACCCTTATCTGAGTCAGCAAGAAATTAAATACATACTTGCTAGCTGTCTGAGTAACAACGCCTGCTCAAGTCCACTTTGTTTTCTGTGACATTCAGCGATCATGTTCACATAAACAAGTGTCTCCATCTGTATTGCTGCTATGTACTGAGTGTGCTACAGAATGAAAAAAGTAATTGTTCAGCCATGTGACCTCTCAACCTAACACACTGTATACTCATTGGAAACTAGTGAGGGCCATGGAAAAATCCATATTACATGCAGTTATATAATAATCCATATCAAGTGCTATGGTCGTAACAGACATTTTTGCTTTGTTTCTAAGATGGTTGTGTTGCATTTCTCAGCAATTAAACCAATCTATAAGTTGCTCATAAAAGAAGGTTTACAGATAAGTGTGAGTGGTACAGAGGTTACATCAGTGTGCTTTGTGAAACTCCATGCTTACTGTAAATGTTATACCACTGCCAGCAGCTTTTGGGCAGAACTGAAGTCTTTCATTGTTCCATTATTGCCAAAAAAAAAGTCACACACTCAGTGCAGTACTCTGATGCAGGGGTCAGAGTCACATACTCAATGCAGTACACTGATGCAGGGGTCAGAGTCGCATACTCGATATAGTACTCTGATGCAAGGGTCAGAGTCGGATACTCAATGTAGTACTCTGATGCAAGCTTGTAAAGCTCTCCAGCTATAATGAGATAGAAGGCAATTATTGCAATAGTTAAGGATGCTTTTAGTTTCCATATGGGCCATGGTGTAGTTGCTAAAATAATTAAATACTACTTTAACATTCCATAATATGTATGCAAAGTCCACTGGTCCCTCCCCCATCTGAGCCATATCCATTTTCTTTTAGAGCAATAACCAAACCAAAAGTGGTGTGGCAGGAGGAAAACACAATCAAAGAATGAAAAATGGTACAGAAGAAACTTTAAAATAAATAAATTAATAAATAAAATAGTTAACTATATGTATTTATTAAAGTTTCTTGTGTACCATTCTTCATCCTCTGATTGTGTCTTTCCTCCTTACCATACCACTTTCGGTCTGGTTATTATTCTCAGCATGGGTTGAGATGCCTTTGCTTAGTTCTTTTAGAACAAACAAAAGATCTCTGTTCACCTCACACTATTCAATAAGCCATATTAAATATTACTGCAGCTATTTTCTCAGGCTAATTTCTGTAGCTACATCATAGGCTTATCAACAAATTATGCTCGTCTCTGATTTAGCAGGCTTAGCATAAAACCTAATAATCCCCCAGGAAAGTCACTCTGCTGTGGCTTGTTTGATTTGTCTTCTTTCCTTCAGATCAGGAAAACAAGGATATTATGACATTATGGTCTAGTAAACAACAGTATGAGCGAGTCAGCTGTGAGCAGGTAAAGGAGTGCATCAGGCAACAGCAGTATGAGCGAGTCAGCTGTGAGCAGGTAAAGGGGTGCAGCAGGCAACAGCAGTATGAGCGAGTCAGCTGTGAGCAGGTAAAGGGGTGCATCAGGCAACAGCAGTATGAGCGAGTCAGCTGTAAGCAGATAAAGGGGTGCATCAGGCAACAGCAATATGAGCGAGTCAGCTGTGAGCAGGTAAAGGGGTGCATCAGGCAACAGCAGTATGAGTGAGTCAGCTGTGAGCAGGTAAAGGGGTGCATCAGGCAACAGCAGTATGAGCGAGTCAGCTGTGAGCAGGTAAAGGGATGCATCAGGAGGGTGGAGGTAGTGAGACAGATGCTTGGATAAGTCCAGTCATCCATGATTAGAGAGGGAATCAGCCACAGAGTTAAGGGCCAGATAAAAATGGCATTAGCTAGGAACTTACTCCTATCTCTTTCCACCCTGGCATGATACAAATGAAAATGTAATGAATGAATACAGACAGACAAACACACACAGACACACACACACACACACACATTATATATATATATATATATATATATATATATATATATATATATATATATATGTATATACATATATAGGGTTCCTATTAGAACACCAAATGCTTGAAATGTCGAATGTCATATGGTCGACACCATATGATCGACATTTCAAGAGTTCGAAGGTTAAACGTAATGGCGCCGTACAGTGCAGAATGGGAGAATTTCCCTTTTCTACACTGAAGTGCGGTCTCGGAGTTGGTATATTTAAGTAGAGGGGTGTGGGGGTGCAGGGGGGCTTGCACTGTTAAGGTAAGTTTTTCTTTTTTTTTTTTTTTATTGAAGGCTTTATTGCAAAAAAGCACAACACACAACACATAAACTCCTTAACAATATCACCAGCATTTTCATCAGATGTGCAAACACAATTAAAACACTTGTTGGCATTTATCCAAAAACCAAAACCAAACCCACCAATAAAAATCCTTCCCCAAAACCAATCAAAAAATCTTCACATTAATAATTACAAATGACATCAATCCAAGAAATAAATTGCCAATATTCTATTTAAAAAAAAATTAATGACATTCTCTAAAAATAAAGTGCAAAATATATACTAGTTTAAAATCATTTAAAATAATACATTTTAATTGGTCTGATTAAAACCTAAATTTAAATAAAAACATTTAAAATCTACTTACTAATAGTCTTACTGCTGTTCTTCAGGCTTTTTCCCAGTTGGGGTCGCCACAGCGGATCACCTGTCTGCTCATGATTGGCAGTGGAGTTTTATGGTGTCGAGTTTCCAGCCCGGCGCCCAACCTTCCACATAAATACAACCCTTTTCCTTTTCAAATACTTTTGTACCATCTAGTGGGTATTCCTGTCAATGCAACAAAATTCAACTCAAGGTTCATCCCAGGAACAGGTGGGAGCCCATATTTTTTTATTAAAACAGTATCCTTAAAGCCTAGCTGCCCTAAGCTTCAGAACCAGGGCCAAGGAAACTGCATCATTTAACCCTGGTGACTTACTGGCATCCAACATTATGTGCCAGTATAATTCTCTATACTCTATTCTAGTTTCCCACATTCCACCCCTAAAATCCTTGGGGATCTCCTCTAAAACAAAAAACTGGAACTTAGCCAAACCACACTCTAAGGTATATTTGTATAAAGCGTTGTTAGGATTCTTAGTCTGTATGGCATTAGTATGTTCATATATTCTCTTTCTTAACTTTCTCTCAGTTTTTCCTACATAAAATGCCTGACAGGAAACACATATTACAGTATAAACCATCTCAGTACTATCGCATGTGCTATGTCCATTTGCTGTACTTCTCTCATCTCTTGATTCCAAAAATAAGCTCTCCATATTACTAATGTAGGGACACTGTGAACACATGCCGCATTTGAATGTACCTTTCCTATTCCTACCTTGGTTAGCCCACATATCTTTATAACCTTTCAGTATATCCTTAATACTTTAAGTGACATGTCGAAACCCAATTTAAGGTCTGAGATGCTACCAGATTTCATCCATTCCCTTTCCATAATCTTCCTAATACCAGCAGAATCCCCACTGAAGTCTGTCACAAATGCACTCCTATATCCTGTGTATATAGGTAACTTCATTAATTTGGTCATTTACAGGGGCACAATCACTAACTCCCAAAACAGGTGCAAATTTGTCTCCCCTGTTCCTCACTACTTCACAACATACATCAAAAATTAAATCAGTTGGGTAACCTCTGTCAATGAACATGTTTTTTAAGACTTCACATTCCCTAAGGAACTCCGCCTCTTCTGAGGTCATCCTACTAATTCTAACGAATTGTCCTTTAATAATACCTCTTTTCTGGTGAAGCGGGTGTGCACTGGTGTAATGAAGAATGGAATTTGAATATGTTTTCTTTCTGTAAACTTTTGACCCATATTTCCACCCATCCTTATAAATGGTAATAGCCCTTCCAAGTGCCTTTTGTGGTTTTTACTGTATAACAACATTAATGCTAGCCTTCTTACAATAAACTGACTTGTTAATTGTCATTAACTCACAACAACTGTTATTTTCCTGCTGACTGAGACACCAGTAATGAGACAATAAGATAAACTTGCTCTAGAGAAGAAAAATCCTTCCATGAAATGTAACCTAGAAGTAAAATGGTCAGCATAGCTAAGAAGGACTGAATAGGACAAGATGTTAGGTGATGGTATATCTAGTGGTAGTGGGAAGTATGTCAGATCAAAAGGAAAAAAATATTCCAGTTATCGTTAGTCAATCACAAAAAGCACTTTGGTAGCCTCTTTCATTTGGTAATCTTTAGAAGTGCTGGACCTGAAGTCTCATAGCTTGGCCCAATGGTTTCACTGTCTTTATGAATGACTTGTGGTGCTACTGGGAATAAATGTATGAGTGCAGTATGCTAAGTGCATACTGCTCATAAACCCTGCACTTTTAGTATCCAAAATTTGGGGAAGCTGAACATTTGACAACTGTCTCATTTCAAAAAATCTTTCATTCCAATATATTGAATGAAAAGTCGTTCTGTTCAGAAGGAGGATCCTTGTTTAACACGGTAAGATTTGCTATAACGACACAAAACTGCTGAAATAATTGTTATAAAAGTTCACTGTTTAATTTATTAATTATAATAATTAATATTATTATTGTTATTATTATTATTATTATATTCTTCTCCACTCTAAGTTAATCACTAAGATCCTTTGCTTCTTTTGATGTCTAATCTATTTAACTTTAATGTTTCAAATGTTTTAAAACTTTTATACATGTTGAAAATGAATAAATCAGATTTACCATGTCTCCCAAGCACTGCTCTACCATTGTACTGCTTTAATGTCTTTTATGTGTTATTGTACTCTTGTCTATTTTGTATGTCTTGTTAGTTTTTGACCTTGACTAAGATTGTTAACAAATTCAAATAAGTAAATGCATATTGCAGCTTTTTTCTTATTCAGTAAATGAGTCTGAGTCTGACTGGGTGTATTTAAGGAAACACATTTAACTTTGCTCACTTTATTTCCTTTTATTTCCACTTCTTGACTCCAGGTTTAATATTGCCAAGAGGACTCTTCTTCCTACTCCTTTTTATTTTCTTTTGCCTCCACTGTCCCCCCCCCCTGATAACCATCACGCTCCTGTCCCTAATTTAGCTACTCATTCTTCCAACTTCCAACATCGTAGGCTGGTTGGAGGTGGAGTCAATAGGCTGGTGGGAGGTGGAGTCAAGGCTAAGGATCATTGCATCACCCAGAATGGTTAGCAGATTTTTCTGTACACTTCTAACACATCTTCCTGTAGGTTAAAAAACACTGTACAATGTACAGTATGCTGGAATCAGTATTCCTTAATCCTCCAAGTCCACCCAGAATACATGAGTAAATCACTAGTTTCACTGCTGTTATCCCAAAGCTTCTTCCAAACTCTCGCAGCGGAATTTTGTTAACACTCTGCCTCCCATTGTAGATGAGCTGGCACTGACTACAAGCTCCTCTACTTTCCCAGCTTACGTCTACAAAGCTATGTGACAATTCAATCCCAATTCATTCAAAGCATAATCAGTACCAATGAGTCTACTCCAAAAAGGTGGCACCATTTTTGCTACTCTGCCACATGGAGCTTTCAGGTTTACATTTCCCATAGAAGAGCTAAAGAAAAATTCTAGATCGTGAAACAGAGCACAAACTGTACAAAATAGTCCAGTAGCACAAAAGCAAGAACGGACAACTGACCGAAGGTTCCACTATTTATTATAACAAGAACAAATGAAAATGGTAAGCACTTTCGGCTGTGTTACTCCAGCCTTCATCAGACAAATTCAAAATACTGCTTATGCCAATTTATAGTACTACTGATGCAATCAATAATCCAATAAACCAATTCATTATTCAATCAATCAAATGCTAATACAATATGTATATACATGTTTTCTATTACATAAAATACCTACAATAATAATATGCAATATAAATTGATATAATAAAAATTTATTTAATATTCCTAACCTAACATAATTAAATACATGTATAAATATAACCTTATAAATATTGCATATGTACATAAAAGTATATATAATAAATGTATCTTTATTAAATATATATTTGAAACCTATAATGAATGAAGTGAATAAAAATGCATTCAGAAATATATAATGAATAATATATGATAATACAATAGCACATATTAAAAACATATTAAAAAATATATATTAAAAAATATATATTAAAAAATACACCAATTTTTACCTATTGAAAGTTTTAATTTTAAAATACTAGTAATAGAAATAGAATCATTTAATCCTGGGAATACTGTGGCATTTAAAAACACTTGCCACCAATATTCTTTAGACTCTAATATAGTTTTCCAAGGACCTATTCTAGGTGAAAGAATAACCTGTTCCAATACTAAAAACTTAAATTTATGTGTTGAATATTGCTCTATATGCCTATATAATGCATTGTTTTCTGAATGCCTACTAATATCATAGACATGCTCATAAATTTGCTGCTTTAATTTTTGTTCAGTTTTTCCTATGTTATAAGCTGAACATTGTGTACATAAAGCTGCGTACACTACCCCAGAGGTATTACAATTTTATCTTCCTTTTACTTGTATACTAACATTATTAATGCATACCTGCTCGGTTTCCATAATATACGAGCAATACCTACGCATATTACATTTTCTCATAGAACCTATTTGATTTTTCTGTGAGTTTGAAACAGCATTACACCAATCCTTTAAATTCCTGTCCCTTTTATATATAATAGAAGGCTGTACCCCTAATAAATTTACCAATGGCACATCCCCTTTTATGAAAAAACTATTTTTTATGATTAACTCCTTTATACACTCCGAATCCTGCGTATAAGTGGTGATAAAGGCTGTATTAGCCTTATTAAATGTACCCATATTGCGATGTGGGTCACCACCAAAATTATTATTATTCTCCATTGTTCCTAAAGACTGTTCAATAGTATCTTGCTCTATAGAATGTGAAATAATAAATTCAGATCCTTCCAATAATGGTCTATAAAAAACACTTTTCCTCTTGATGACCACTTCATGTAATATAGTTTGAACAAATTGCTCTGGATATTCCCTATTTTTAAACATGCTGACTATATATTGACGTTCATTCATGAACTCATCATAGTCAGAAACCATACGTGCTGCCCACACTAACTGCCCCTTCAAAACAGCTTTTTTTACATGCTGAGGATGATGACTATGAAAGTGCAAAAATTTGTTAGAATATGTTTTCTTACGATGCATATTAGCTTTTAATTTATTATGCACCCAGTCCTTTTGCAAGAGGACATCCAGATATGCTATACTATTACTATCCAACTCATATGTAAAAATCAGAAAATCAGTAGTGGAATTTATATATTTAATAAATACATCAATTAACTCTATGGGTCCATTCCAAAGGAAAAATAAATCATCCAAAAACCGACTATATAGCCGTATATATTGCATAAATTCAGATGGGAACAAAAATCTATGCTCCCACACCGCCATGATGACATTTGCATATAACGTACCTATGGGAGAACCCATCGCCACCCCCTTAATTTGCTTAAAATAATGTCCATCATGATAAATATAATTATTAGATAAAACAAGTTCCAAAAGATCAACAAGTGCATTAAGTTCATCCTGAGGTGTATGTATAATATCAAAAAAGAAATCAGTGAACCAAGTGATGCCCAACTGTTGCGGTATACAAGTAAATAAATACTTAACATCCACTGTGATAAATACCACTTCATCCATTCTATCAATAGGTAAACTATTTACCTTAGTGAGAAAATCCCAGGAGTCATGACAAATATATTGTAAACTTTTTATTTTCTCCTTTAACTTCATATCGATATATTTTGCTATGTAATAAGTTTTGGAGCCAGTACCATCCACTATAGGATGCATAGGTGGATGCTGCACATCCTTATGCAGCTTAGATGCTCCGAACATTACAGGAATCCTGGGATTTTTTACTTGCATATAATAATATGCTTCATTTGTGATCTGCCCCTGCCATAACATATCCTCAAGTGTATAATCAATCCTAGAGTATGAAATGTTAATCTCATTAATAGATACTTCAGAATATGCTTCATCATACAAAATATTCAATAATTGCTGGTTATAATCATATACATTCATAATCACAAGTCCACCCCCTTTATCAGGTTGCATAATACGTACATCATTAGTAGCTTTTAGTTCACTTAAAATGTCTTGTTGAGCCTTTGAAAAATTGCTAAGATAATTGCGTTGTCGATTTTTGTACTGCAGCAAGTGTCTAAAGTAAAGCTCACATGTTTCTTCGAACAATTTTATTCTGGGATGTAATGGTGGATTTTTTACACTAGGAACATGCATGGAATTAATTTCCATGCTAGGCGCTCCTTGATGCAAAACTGCTAAATTCAATTTCCTCATGAACAACTTAAGCTCAGTTAATAAATCAGTAATTTTAGCCCTTTTTGCTGGTACATAAGTAAGGCCCTTACTGAAAATATCAGCATGCTCAATAGTTAAAGTAGCTTCACTGTAATTATAGATGTGGTAATCACCAGTAGTGCTGGTGATAAGCTGATAGGCATTGTCATCATACAAAAAGTTATTAAAACTTACAACGTTTAGTTGTAATTGCTCCGAGAGTCCATCCTCTGCCTCCTCCATACTTTCACGTTGTTGTTTCTCAATTTGTAACCCTCCTTGTTCCGAAGTCGCTCCGAGCGACGGAGATTGTTGTTCTCTAAAGGGAATTGCTGTATGTTATTATCCTGATGGTTTTGCACTTGCACGCCATTGCTATTCACAGGCGGAAAAACCGCCTCTGCTTGGTCATCACGTTCCTGTCCTCGCGATGGTTTCGGATAGGCTGGACCTTTTGAATAATCCATCTTATCTCTTTCCAATTTACGGGTTTTTCTTTCCACCACCGCTGTACTGTATTTATCAATCTGCATGAAAATCTCATAATACTGATTTTCACACGCAGTGAATGCTGTTTGCTGTTTAATTTTATTGTCCAGTTCTTCTATTTTGATGTTTAACTCATCCATCAATATTACATTATGCTTTATAAGTACCTGGAGAAACTCACACCCCTGTCGATTCAATAATTGCACTAAATCCTTATGCAAAGCACTGTGCTCCTTCAAGCCTGTAGGATATTTCCAATATCTGAGACCCTTAGGCACTTGTTGCCTTTTTATACACTCATTGAAATAAACATTTTCGTGAACAAGTTTTCGATACCTCCATACCAGATCATGAAATTCATCCAGCATGGTAGAAAAACTTGGAGCAGTAGTATTCCTAACCATGTTATTTTGCTGCACCTGATTTAACCATTGGTGCAACTGAAAAGGGTCATTATTAGAGCCATGTCTTACAGTGCCACCAGATTCATGATGATGTATCTGACCCGGCAGTATGCTGTCCATACTTTCAATGCTGTCCAACCTGTTGTTACCAAAAATCCGGCAGTCTTGCAGCACCATTATTGCCAGAGAGTTGCTGTATTAATTGGGTTAAACTTGTAACCGACTGTTGCAAGTTTTCAAACTCCGCCCTAGTAACCACAGTTGCCACATCTTGCGTGCTGCCAGATGGGTGTATTTAAGGAAACACATTTAACTTTGCTCACTTTATTTCCTTTTATTTCCACTTCTTGACTCCAGGTTTAATATTGCCAAGAGGACTCTTCTTCCTACTCCTTTTTATTTTCTTTTGCCTCCACTGCCCCCCCCCCGATAACCATCATGCTCCTGTCCCTAATTTAGCTACTCATTCTTCCAACTTCCAGCATCCTAGGCTGGTGGGAGGTGGAGTCAATAGGTTGGTGGGAGGTGGAGTCAATAGGCTGGTGGGAGGTGGAGTCAAGGCTAAGGATCATTGCATCACCCAGAATAGTTAGCAGATTTTTCTGTACACTTCTAACACATCTTCCTGTAGGTTAAAAACACTGTACAATGTACAGTATGCTGGAATCAGTATTCCTTAATCCTCCAAGTCCACCCAGAATACATGAGTGAATCACTAGTTTCACTGCTGTTATCCCAAGGCTTCTTCCAAACTCTCACAGCAGAATTTTGTTAACACTCTGCCTCCCGTCGTAGATGAGCTGGCACTGACTACAAGCTCCTCTACTTTCCCAACTAACGTCTACAAAGCTATGTGACAATTCAATCCCAATTCATTCAAAGCATAATCAGTACCAATGAGTCTACTCCAAAAAGGTGGCACCATTTTTGCTACTCTGCCACATGGAGCTTTCAGGTTTACATTTCCCATAGAAGAGCTAAAGAAAAATTCTAGATCACAGAGTTGGACATCTTGCCAGTGGATCTCCATGAGTCACAGTTTTTTTGTTATGTCTGCACATGTCAATTACATGACTTAGTTTGTTCAGTGATTCAAAAAAACAGTATTAACAGAGTAATATATATTTAGTATAAATGCAATAGATGGTGCAGACTAACATAGTAAAACAGGTACTTGACAAGAAGTGTTGGCAAGTTTAAATGAATGTTTCCTTACACAGACCATTACATACTGGTGGTAATTATGAGGTGAAAAACTGTGGTGCAGAATTATGTGTTTGTGTTTTATTCACTTGATTGCTGCATCTGGACAGATCTTAAGTTGGGAATCATCTCTAAGAGAAATGCTCCCAATTAAACGTAATACAGCAGTTCATACATTAACAATGGAAAGTGCAACAAATTTAAAGGCAAAATATTTACTACAAATATATTTAATAGGATATCTACACATTTGAAGTATGTATCCAGCCAACATATGCTAAGATGGTTAAAAAAATCCAAATCCCTCTTTAAGATTCCCAGGCACCTATTCAGCAAACTTCAGCTACTTAGGAACACACTTGTATCCTTACCTACACCTGCTCCTTTGCATACCTGTAATGTGAATCACCTTGATTTCAAACTTCTAAGGCCACAAAGACTTGCAAACAATAGGAATGTTGTTCTAATTTGTGATTCTATAATCTGACACACTAACTCTGCATTTACCAGACAGTTTGAAGAGAAAGTAACAGTTTGCTTTCTCTCTCTCTCTGGTCCAGGAAGTATGGGTGGGTGTTGCAAAGGTCCTCATGGCTTTTCACTGCCGTAAATATGATCCCAAGTTTCTAGTTTTTCACATGGGTTGTGAATGACCATTCGCATTCTGCCTTGGCAGGAGATGCAGAGAGAAACTACTAAGATTTCAATGTATGTCTTTGAGGAAGTTAAGTCACTGGCATTGAGCAATATACTACCCTCAATAAGAATTATTCTTGAATTCAAAGACAAAATAAGTGGATACAACAACTGGTTAAATAACTGGTGTCATTCACTGGTGATGGCTGCAGTCAGATGGATAACAGGCCCTCCTGCTTCACTACAGATAGCTGCATATTTCATGTCATGGATGTTCTTCGTTCCACATTGCTGCAGTCCTTACTATTGGGTAGTCCGCTGTCCAGTCGGCCCGAATACCAGAGTATATGGCTGACGTCGGTCAGGGCGCATTAGACTGACGTCAGTACGTCAGGGTACTAATGCGCATGACCGACGTCATATCCTCAGTCTTTTTTGCCGCATGGTCCGATGCAGAAGCAGTTTTGCGAGTGCAGGTTGGCGTTCTGAAATATTTCCGCCGGAGTTTCAGACCGAATCAGAGTTGGCTAAGTACCCGTTGGGGAACATTTTGGTTTTTCTTGCCTCAGTATTTAACCGGATGTCAGAAAAAGTGAATAACTGTATTTCTTGTGGGAAACAGATACCTCATAGGGATTACCATACCTTGTGTATACCTTGTTTAGGGCCTGAGCACGACGTTGTTGGATGCCGCTCTTGTGCTAGGTTTAACAAACGCACTATTAAGAGAGGTTAGACTGTGCCAGGTTAGTGTTTGGGAAGCGTTGCAATTATAAAATGCCGTCGGATGCTCCGACGCCCGCTTCGTCCAAGAAGCGCAAGGACAAAACAGCGAAGCCTAGGGTTGATGAACCGGCAGTCCCGGACGTCGGTTCTTTAGAAGGCTCAGTGGAGCCAGAGGTTTTGCCAGGAGTTTCTTTGGAGTCTCAGGCGGAGACTTTACTGTTACAGGATGTGCCTTCTCAGGAGGTAGGCCAGGCTGAGGGGGCTTCTCAGGTAACTGTTCTTCCCTCTCTTCCCAAGGTAGTTAGAGCCTCTCCTTCTGTTGCCAAAACTTCTTTGAGAGGTAGGCCAAGTTCAGCTTCAGTGGGGGCTTCTCCTAGCATTTCAGGTTCTGTGCCTAAGAAACATATGCTTAAAATGGCAGAGGATTTGATTACTATGATTAGAGGTTCTATGCCCCCTCCTGATAAGAGGCCTAGGGTGCAGTGTTCAGAGGCTTCTGAGTCTTCTGCGGAAGATTTGCAGGAGTATCCTCCTTATTCTGATTCTGATGTGGATGATTCCACTCCTACAGCTTCTCCTCCTGAGGATTTCTCATTTTCAGAGACTCTGCATTCCATGAGGGAGCACTTTAAATGGGAAGGCCAGGATTACTCTGATTCCAGGAAAAGGCTTAGGGAATTCTTGTTTTTGCCCCAGCATAGGCCCTTAGCTATACCTCCTGTGTTGAATGTGGTGGAAGATGTTTTTGCAGAGGCTTCCCTGAACCCTGATTCTTTGCCTCCTGCTCCTGTTAAACCTGATAGGTACTATAGGGTGCCTGAAGCTCATAAGTATCTTTTAAGAGTCCTAGGGCAGACCCGAAACTGTTTCTCAGGGACCTAAAGGTGTTAAGGCCTCTGTGGTTAAAAACCCTGTTCCCACTGATAAAGAGGCAAGGGCTTTGGATAGATGGGGAAAGAAAGTGTATACTTCTTCCACTTTAGCCATGAGGGCGTTGAATTGTCAGTTTCACATGCTTAAATATCAAAATTATCTCCTTTCACAACTGAAATCTAAGGTGGATGCTTTGGCGGAAGGTATTGAGTGTAAAGAGTTGCTGGATTTAGTTCATGTGTCTGAACAAGTGGGTAAGCATTCTTTGCAATGTGTTTTGATGCTGTACAGGCCTCCTCGAGGGTGGCTGCCACTAGTTCTGTTCTTCGAGGCATGCCTGGTTGAGGGATCAGAATTTAGCTGAGCATGTTAAGACAAGGATTTTGGATGCTCCTTTACAGTCTGATGTGTTGTTTGGTTCGCCTGTGGAAGCAGTTTTAAAGAAAATGGAGGACAAAGCTAAGTCTATGCAAACTGTTAAAGATTTTTGCAGGTGCAGCCACCAAGTTTAGTAGAAATTGGCCTACTAAGGGATGGACATATCCTGCTTATGATTCCCAGTCTAGGGGTAGGTCTAGACGTGGTAGGGGCAGAGCTCAAGGTTCTTTTAGGCCCAGAACAGGGAGTTCACCTGCTCAGACTTCTGGTGAGGGCAGGGTCAGTCCTTTCGTAAACAGACCCAATGACCTGCCTTTTCAGCTGCCAGTAGATTCTCGTCTGGCAGCTCCTTTAGGAGGAAGACTGTCTCTTTTCAAAGGAAATTGGGATTTAATTACTCAAGACAGATGGGTGTTGGATATCATTCACCACGGTTACAGGTTTTATTTCCATACATTGCCCCCTTTCAAAGGCATGCCAGATGTTCCTCCTCCACAAAGGAAAGAGGCTCACAAGCAAATTTCTCTGTTACTCCAAATAGGGGCCATTCAGCCAGTCCCTGTATCAGAAAGGGGCCTAGGATTTTATTCTCGCCTGTTCCTAGTACCAAAGAAGGGGAGCACGTGGAGACCAATTTTGGATTTATCTATCCTCAACACTTATCTGGACATTTCCAAGTTCAAGATGTTGACGTTACAACAGCTTTTACCTCTGCTGGGCAAAGATCACTGGATGGTAACTTTAGATCTCAAGGAAGCTTACCTTCATGTGCCTATAAGACTAAGTTGCAGGAAGTATCTGCGTTTTCGAGCTGGAAATTCTCATTATCAGTTCTCTGCATTGCCCTTTGGCTTATCTACTGCCCAGAGTATTCACAAAGGTTCTGGCTCCAGTGATAGCTTACTTCAGGCTAAAAGGAATTCAAATCTATCCTTACTTGGACGACTGCCTGATTCTGGCTCAAGAAAAGGAAGACCTTCTACAGCATCTGGAATATGTTATAGCAGTGCTAAGATGCCTAGGGTATTCTGTGAACGAAATAAAGTCCAGTCTAGTACCCTCTCAAGACATGTGCTTTCTGGGTGTGAGACTGAATACAGCAGCCCAGATGGCCTTTTTAACCCCGGACAAACAAAAGAGTCTATCACTTTACTTCCATCAACTATCTCATCAGTCCGTGCTGACTGCAAGGACAGTCCTTCAAGCATTAGGGTTCATGGCATCTTGTATTCTGGTGCTTCCCAATGCCAAACTGCATATGAGGAAGCTACAATGGTATCTCAAAATGTATGGACACAGCACTGCCAGGATTTGGACACTGTCATTCAAATAATACCTTGCCTTCAAAAAGAATTTTTGTGGTGGGCTCAGGAATGTCACCTAAACAAGGACTCTCTGTGACCCGGCCAGAGGCGAGTCAGATTTTAACGACAGATGCCTCGGACATTGCTTGGGGAGCTCCTCTAAATGGAAAGTGGATACAAGACAAGTGGCCTGCCAGACTACAGCATCTACATATCAATATGAAGGAGATGTTAGCAGTCCAGTTTGCATTAATGGCTTTCAAGGAGTTACTTCTTCCAGGGCAGGTGTTGATTCTAACAGACAACACAACTGTCATGTGGTACATCAACAAGCAAGGGGAACACATTCTTATCCTCTATGCAGGCAAGCAATGATTTTATGGGAGACTGCGCTAAGCTTGCAACTAACTCTTCAGGCAAGGTTGCTGCCGAGCACAGAACTCCTTAGCAGATGTGTTAAGCAGACAAATCATGGATCCCCACGAGTGGAAACTGGATCTTCATGTATTTCAGAACTTGACAGTGTCATGGGGAACTCCAGACATAGATCTGTTCGCTTCTCCACTAAACCACCAGCTGCCAAAGTTTTGCACAAAGGGGTTTCATCACACAGCTTGGAAAGTGGATGCTCTGTCTTTCAGTTGGAAAAACCTTCATGTGTATGCCTTTCCACCTCTGCCTCTTCTTCCAAAGGTGCTATTAAAAGTCAGACAAGACAAGCCAAGGATGATTTTGATAGCTCCAGATTGGCCTCGGCAACACTGGTACCCACTACTAAGGAGTCTGGTAAGGAAGCCTCCATGGCCTTTACCTTTGATTCCTCATCTGTTATCTCAGAAGGACGGTCATCTGCTCAATGTCAAGCTTCACTCTCTTCATCTAACAGCCTGGCATATTCTGTGTTGAAACACAGCAGGTCTCAACTTCCTCAACAAGTTTTAAATGTGATTATGGAAGCTAGAAGACCTAGTACAAGGAAAGTGTACGCAGAAAAATGGAAGAGATTTTATTTTGGAGTACAGCAAAGAATTTGGAGATTTCTGAGCCTAATTTGAGTGTGGCTCTTCAATATCTTACTGAGTTATTGGACAAAGGTTTGTCCTTCTCTTCCATTAAGATTCATGCTGCAGCAATTTCAGCTCACTATGATTGTGACCCACCATTGTTTTCGCATCCTTTGTTCAAGCAGTTTCTTAGAGGGGCAAAGAATATAAGACCCCCAATAGAGCTCCTACTCCTGCTTGGGATCTCAATTTTGTGTTGGAAAAACTTACTCTACAACCTTTTGAGCCTGCGGCTACTGCTGAATTGAAATACTTGTCATGGAAGACTGCTTTTCTGTTGGCTATTACTTCTGCAAGAAGGGTGTCTGAGTTGCAGGCCCTTATGGCAGTAGAGCCCTTTTGATTTTCCATAAGGATAGGGTATCATTACGTACTAATCCTTCCTTTATGCCTAAGGTGGTTTCTAGTGTGGCTTTAAACCAAACTATTCATTTGCCTACTTTTTATGCAGACCCCCAAAATAAAGGGGAAAAGATTTTGCACACTTTAGATGTACACAGGCAATTGCGTTATTATTTGAGCAGGACTAAGGATTTTAGGCAGTCTCAGCAGTTGTTTGTTTCTTTTGCTTTGAGTTCAGGGCAAGCCTGTGTCAAAACAAACTATTTCTAGGTGGATTGGGTTTTGCATTGCATTTTGTTATTCCCATCATGGCAAGGAGATTCCAGCTGGGATTAGGCCTCATTCCACTAGGGCTACTGCCACTTCAACAGCATTTCTAAGGGGTGGCAACTAAGGATATTTTGGAGGCAGCTACTTGGAGTTCAGTGCATACTTTCTCTAAGCATTATCACCTTCCTATCTACTCTAAGTCTAGGGCTGGTTTTGCCACAGCTGTTTTGCAAGGCATGTTGTCAGCTCCTACTTCTTTATGATTTGCCAGCCTCCCTTACCTCTGCTTTGGGATTCTACCCAATAGTAAGGACTGCAGCAATGTGGAACGAAGAACATAGTACAGTTTTGTACCTACCATAAATGTAGATGTTCGAGGATCCACATTGCTGCAGTCCAATCCTCCCTCCTTCCCTCTGTGTTTAGGGGTGGTTGTGTAGGTGAGGTTATATGCTGATATTTTTGTATATATTTTGTATATATTGTACATATTTTGGTGCAGGTATTTTGGGCCTTGTCTTTTTAGGGTCTTCTGACATCTGGGGCAAGAAAAGACTGAGGATATGACGTCGGTCATGCGCATTAGTACCCTGACGTACTGACGTCAGTCTAATGCGCCCTGACCGACGTCAGCCATATACTCTGGTATTCGGGCCGACTGGACAGCGGACTACCCAATAGTAAGGACTGCAGCAATGTGGATCCTCGAACATCTACATTTATGGTAGGTACAAAACTGTACTTTTTCACATCCTGGCTAAAACCTTTGCATCTCTCAGAGTGCCTTTTCAGGAAAAGTTCAACTCATGGACATACATAATTAGCAAATGTTAATTTAAACTTAATTAGGATAGCTCTACTCAAACAATAAAATGTACAAGCTTGAGGCCTACCTTACCCTTGATGATATCCATGTTTGTGTAGCTATTGGAACTTGGTTCCATGTCAGTGATAGTGCTCCATCTATATGTGGACGCAGTGCCTATCATGTATTTAGATACTTGGAAACCTCTAACAGCATGTCCATGTTTGTTAGGCACACAATTGTTTCACACTAAACCTCATATGGTACCAACCTGGAACTTGTCAAGGCCTTGATGACTCTCATAAATGTCAAGTACCACATTATTGCCAATTACAAGTCCCCTTCTATGTACCCCATTGGAACATACACATTATCTAAGCCAGTTCAATGAGAGACTTCACTTATCTATTGATACACAGGAATATCTGTACAACTAGCAACAAATATGCTTAGAGATGTCTCAGTTTTCTTAATGCATATTTCCATAATCATATTTTCTCCTGTATGCCAAGGATATAATCTTTTTTGATGTTATCCTTACCAACTGCTTTCCTTCTTGTACATCTCCAATGTCACTATTTCCTTGGTTTAATTTGATCACCTAGCAGTAATACTCACCCATATAGCAAGACTTAACACTTAAAAAAATAATGTATTTAAGGACTTAACCAAAAGTTGCTACTGACATTCTTAATAAATATAAAATGCTCATTAATCTAAATAGCCGAATAACGGATGCAATAGCATTGTTTGTTTGTGTCTTTTGGCTTTTCCTGGTTAGGGGTCACCACAGCGGAACTCCGGTCCGCTAATGATTGGCAGTAGATTTTTACATGCCGAGATGCCAGCCCTGACGCACAACCTTCAACGAAGGTATGCCCATTCACGCATGTCTCCACACAGAAGACGCTCTAGCTGAGAATCGAACAGGACAGTGTCTTACTGTGAGGCGACAACGCTACCGCAGCACCACCACCGCATTCCACAGAATTCTGTTCTCATGTTGATAGGTGTGTTGAAAAAGTCATGCACACCTGACATAAAATACTAGTAAATTCCAAATTGTATTATAAAAAGAAAGCATCAGCTATATCCAAAAATCATAACTTCCCCTTTACAGCAGAGATCTAAAATGGTAAGCAAAACAATTAAACATGCCATCAGATTGTGCAGGGCAAGTTATGAACTCATTCATAACTAATAACAAGGGCCTTCTTTAGTTATGTCATGAAATTTAGAAGTAATAGCTATGCACCAATTTTTTTTTTCTAATGGAGCATCCTAATCAGATCCTGTAACCTCTGAAACCTTGAAAAATATATTTGCAGATAAATTTATATCTCCATACCACTCAATTATTTTCCACTTTCCTTTCCTTAGTGCTCTTCCACCAAAACAGCGCAGTAGATCAGGTTTGGTCCTTTATCATCAAAACCAAACACACTAGTTCCATAGGTCCAGGTAACATTGCATAATGCTTCCTATTACGTGTAAAATATCTGTTAGCCAACCCTCTTAAAAGTCTTCAGCATAAATCTCTCCATGGGTTATGCCCCAGAAGTGTGGAGAGCAGCAGTTATTGTGCTTATAGAGAAGAGAGACCCCACAGCTAACCCCAGTAATTATACACATATTAGTCTTATTAATATTATCTGCAAGATTATAGAGAACAGAATTGTTGAGTTAATAAACAGTGACACAGACAAGCTTCAAACCTTTCACCACAGCCAATCTGGATTTGTAAAAAGCAAGTCTTATTTTGGAGCAAGGCATTTTTTGCTCCCTACAGCTGGCAATCAGCTGCTCCCACTGTCTCTCCTCATCCACCAGGTCTATCAAACCTGATGCAATCATTTCCAGACTAACTCTGGCCCATGTTCAGGGCTGGTGCAGAGATCAAGGCACCTGGGGTAGAGTCAAACTGCTGCCAAGAAGTGTTTTTCCTACTTTTGTCCCCACCACACCTTACCCAGAAATGTCCTATGGGTGGTTCATACAACAGACATCAGTGCCACTCCATCCGACTTACACAAGGGGTTAACTGTCTGTAGGATTGTCTCACCCACTCTCAGACAGTACACATGCCTGCCATCTCACCAGTCTCCATCAAGGACGTCAACAATGAAAGTGCATCCCAAGTGTCAGAATCAGTGGCACAACAGGTCGCACACTCAACTTTAGTGCAGAAGGCCGTGTGTTCTATTCCCACACCAAGCAGATCAATTACTGACACTGCAGTGCAGTGGAAGGGCAGCACTCCTAAGTAGGCCTTCCTTCAGATGAGATGTTAAACCAAGGTCTCATTTGCTTGAGTTGGTGTAAGCTCAGGTGGATGCAAAAGATCCCACAACACCTTTTGAAACAAGGATGGGAAGTTCCCAATGCCGTGGCCAAATTTCTCCTATTAATATAAATACCACCTCTGGCCTCCCATGAAAAGAAGCTACTAGCCTAGTGGGGCAAACCAGTCAACAAGAACATAAACAAATAATGAAATACAAAGTGAGCCTTTCTTCTCACAGGGTGGGCACCCCTATCCTCCTTGCTTTCTCCTTCAAGTGACCAAGCTGCTAATCAAGTGTGGGTTGCCTGGGCTATAGTTATGAGTTTACCCCTTCATACCATGAATGCAGGTGGAAAAGGCAGATCTTTTCTACTTATCTTGGTCAAGTTTGTTGACGGGTTCAGTGATGCTGTAGATAAGGATCTGTGCATTCATACTGCTTACCTTGACTTGCTTAAAGACTTTGACCCTGTCCCCATGCAGATATTATAAATATACTTTCCCAAACATGTGTTAACCCATGTGCTGTCTGCCAGATAGTCATTTGGCTCATTGATAAACCTATGCTGTGAAGGCAGCATGTATCTGTTTTAAGCATAGAAATGTGACTATGAGGGTTCCACAAGGCATTATTCTGAGCTCCTTAATTTGGTTTTCTGAAGTGAAATTGAACACTGAGGGACTTTGGTTTGACAAGCTTGTGGATAAAAAGGTGCTGCTGTCAAATCTCCTTCTAACACTCAGGTTTTCATGCCAGGGTTGCCAGATGTCCCTGTTTAAGTGGGACTATCCCGAGATCCACAGTCCATTCCTGAATCCTGCACAGCATGTTAAAATCCTGTTGAAACAGCCTCTGCTTTGTGATTTTTGATTGGCTCGTATACCAGCATATTTGCCAATCCTAAATCGCACAGCAAAGACACCGGTTCAATGCATAACAGCAGGCTGTTCTGCATTGAACAGAAGAGGCTCTGCTGTGCAGTTTTTGATTGGCATGTATACCAGCATATGGGCCAATCATAAATCGTAAAGCAGAGCCACTTCTGTTCAATTTGAAACAGTAGGCTGTTCCGTTTTGAAGAGAAGAGGTTCAGCTGTATGATTTCCGATTGGCTGATATACCAGCACACGAGCCAATCAAAAATTACAAAGAGGAGCTAGTTCTGTTTACAGCTGGCAGTTCTGCATGTGAAAGAACTGTTTTTTTTTTTTTTTTTTGGTGTTCTCTTAGCGTGAAAGACCTTTTTTTGGTTCCGTCCCTACCTGCCCGTTTAGAAATCTGGCAAGCATGTTTCCAGCAGACCTTGGCATGCCAATCAAGATTCACTATGAACACCAAAATATGCAGTGAGGTTAAATTTGGTAAAGCTACCACTCAGTCTTTTTACAGCAATAGACCCCCCCCCCCTCAAAAAAAGGATGAAATCATCAGGAATTTTGGAACTTATGTTGATAACAAGCTCTGCTTTGATCACAATGCCTCTGTCAGCATGAGCAATTCTTCTTTGTACAACTTATAAATCAGTGTATCTGTAGAAGCTCCAAGGAGGCTTTGATCCTTCTACATTTATCCTTGATCAGCATCCCTTTTGAAGGCCATCTTTAAGAAAAATCTTGACAACTTGATGGAAAATAGAAAATTCACCCCAAGGTCACTTCTGCGGCACTGCTTGACAGGAGCACAGGAAAATAATTTTCTTGGGTGGCAAAAGCCAGGGAACCTTTTTGGCTAGGCTTATATAAGCCCCAGGGCCGATAGCATAGTACCTACCTATGAACCTATAAAATACCTCTGGCTAAGTAATGCTGAGCTACCCTGACAGGGTAAAAGCTATTTCCCTCTATTCTGTATCATATAGCTTGGTTAGAATTAAACTCTGTTTATCTTATCCTGCAGTGAAAGACCCTGGACTTATTGACCTCCTCCACCTTCATAAAATCAACAGTCTTACAAATACCAATCCCAGAGACCTTAACTTCCATCACAGAATTAACAACACTTTCTGGTGCAGTCACTGCCTGACCCAGTGCATTTAATTTCTTTCCAATAGACGTACAGTAACTTCTAAGCTGTCATCAAAACCAGTCCAGATGATTGGATGGGTAATCATAAAGTTATGCTGGCAGTTTATAGCAATGATTGTTTATCCAGAGGAAACTAGCATACCCATATTACTAACCAGGTGACTTAATTAAAGTTCATGATAGTTATCTGGCTGCAAGCTCATCAAAACCTAATGACCCTGTGAACATGAAGGAGCGTTAGGATATCCTGGTAACATCACTGAGACTGTGGTGCATGGTTTGTCATTTCAAAATGAGGGAATAAGGAATTCTTCCATCTCAGTAAGTCATGTGGACCCTGCAGGGCCTCCCATATGGCAGATCACTCCATTTCACCCTGCTATTCTTTCTACTTGATCCACCCAATCATATCTGTGAGGTGGTACCAACACCATCCCATTTTTCTGTTCTGGCTCACACACAGCCAGCACTGATGTCCTGCAGCGAGGACTGAGACACCTGATTCCATAGTTGTTGCTCTGCTCTTCCCTACCCAATAGATTTAAGACATGCTGCCTGAATGCTTGCAACAGAATCTCAGGCTTAGTAGTGTGGACATTTTCCAACCTCTGCCAAACTGGTTGTCCACTGTTCATGTTCAGTCCTGTATAAACATAGGAAATATGATAATAAATATTCACTGAGCTTTTGAATGGTATGTGCTCAGATTGTATGAATGTACCTGTTTTACTATTCACAATGGGCAGACTCTAGCAGCCCTGCTATGTTTACAACACAGCAATTCATGACAGAGCCTAGGTTTTAAAATTGTCAGGTAAGGTATGTCACATGATAACATCACAGTATACAATCTCTGCATATGGCTAACACATGACTGGATGTGAGTATCAGATGTGGCAGAAAGGAAGGAGATTACAAGACAGGTTGTTAGCTGGCTGGAACATTACAAATAGTACTTTTGCTGGTGTAGTAGCCATGGATGGGTGTTTGTGCAACATAACCACTGGAGAGGCCACATCCAAAATGTTAATAGGTCAGATGATTGTGTCTTCTACAGGCTGTTGAGGGGAGAGCTATACCTGACATACAAAGCACTGCCAGATCCTACGCTGATGGACCTCCTGCATATCTGCAAAACAAGCAGCACCAGAATTTCCTGTTCTAAAGACTTAAACCTTGCCTGTGATATAAATAGGACCAACTGGAGAGACTGGTATGTATCCCAGAGGCTACCCCATCTCCATAGCAGGCCCCCCATCCATGTGAAGCAGAGTTCCTCCCTAACCCAATTCAAGTGCAACTTGGACAAACTGGATGGGGAAAAGAAAATGTATACCTGGTTTGGCACCTATGTCTCTAATGGACATGTGCAACCTGTAAATGGTTCATCTCCCGGACCCCTGCTTGTAAATGTTTTATCTCCAAAACCCCTATTTACACTAACCAAGGGTACCAGAACATGTCAGGGATTTGCGACACACGGCTAGGTTTAAAAAGGCCCTTGAGGTTGTCTGCCTAGTAATCACCTATTAACCTATGAACCAATGTTACATACCTAACAAAAACACATCCACTTTGATTGCCTTGGAAAAAAGGCCTGCTTCTGTATACCTTGTAAGAACTAGTTATCATAATGTTTACCTCTGCTTCCATTATTGTTAATGCTTAAGGTACATTGCTATTCCTAGGAGTCCATCCCCAAGTTACTAATCATTGTATAGATGACCTAGATTGTACCAACCCAGTTAACAGATGTCAAATATATAAATAAATAAATTGTAGGCAAATATGTCACCTGTGCAGTATCCTTGGGAACAATGAGGACATATGTTTCTCTGATGAATTGGAAAACACTGTATATGTAACATATAACAAAACATATAACAAAATGTAAGCGTTCGTAGGTTCATAGGTGTGTACTAGGCTAACGGCCCTAGTGCCTTTACAAGCCTAGCCCAAAAAAATTGCCCAGGCACCGTGCCACCCAATATTAGTTCACAGTGCCCCTATCCAATAGGGCAACTGGAATGATCCCTGGAGTGAACTTTCTGTTACCCATCCACTTGTCAAGATTTCTCTTGATGAAGGCCAGTGAGGTGCTCTGCTTGACATGAATGGGAAACTTATTCCAGAGTATGGGCAATCTTTGGGAGATGAACCTGTCCCTCCAGCATGTTCTGTTAATTGTGGTAATGAGGTTGTGATCTCTGGAATGTGTGGCACGGGGGATTAGGATGTGTTTAGGTGTAGCATCAAGTAGTATGGCTTTGTAAGTCAAGCAGAGATCACCTCTAAGTAGTCGATAAGAGACTGGGAACAGCTGAAGTTTCTTGAGTCTGTCCATGTAGGACATGTGTTTAAGACCTAGGATCCTTTTTGTGAGGTACTTTTGTGGCCTCTCCGGCTGTTGTAGGTGTCTGGTCAGGTACATGCCAAATGGGGCATTATATTCAATGACTGGTCTAATGAGGGATGAGTAGAGAGGGATGATGACCTCTTTCTTCCTGGATGCAACACCTTTGGTTATAAGATGTGCCACGTAGAAGGACTTTCTGACCACAGTGGCAATGTGGTAGTCGAAGGTGAGGTGGCTGTCGATCTGGGTGCCCAGATCTCTTATGGCCCCTTCAGTGTTCAGTGGGCTCCCATCAATGTGGTAATTTGTGGGAACTGAGTTTTTTCTAAAGGGGATGATAACACATTTTTTGGAATTAAGCTTCAAGCCATGGTTCTGACACAAGTCATTGGTCTCAGAGAGGTCCTTTTGTAGTATGTCTGCATCATTTGGGGAGTTGACAATGACTCTTAGCTTGCAGTCATCAGTGAACTTGGTCAGCGAAAGTCCTTCTGTGTTGGTCTGGACTTCTGGGAAGTAGACGCCAAACAGGAGAGGGCCCAGAACCAAACCCTGTGGGACTCCACTCATGACTGGTCGACAGTCTGACTTGGAATCCGCAACTTTCACTTTGTGGGTCCTGTCTGTGAGCCAATTTGCAACTCACCTAGTGATGTAAGGATTGATGATTAGTTTGGTGAGTTTATCAAATATATCTGAGTGGGGAATGGTATCAAAGGCCTTGGCCAGGTCGAGGTAGACTGTGTGCACTGCCTTACTCTCATCCACAGCCTTGGTGACTGCCTTGAAGAAGTCAACCAGGTTTAGCAGGCAGGATCTCTCTTTGACAAAGCCAAACTGTGTGGGGTCACGAGTTTGGAGATTGTCTATATCTTTGTTAAGCAGGTCCATGATGATGCGCTCCATAGCTTTGCATACCAGACTAGTCAGGCTAATGAGGCGATAGTTCCCAGGGTCTGTAGTTGCTCCCCCTTTATGGAGCAGGATGAATGTAGAAGTGCGACATTCATTAGGGACATAGCCTGAGGTAAGGCTGTGATTGAACAGGGCACACAGATGTGGTGCCAGTTCGTCATGTAGGACACAGCCAGGGATATTATCAGGTCCCACGGATGCTGTGTGCTTGACTTTGGACAATGCTGCTTTTACCTGTGCCACAGAAATGGTTGGTACCAGGCTTTCTTCTGATATTGTGATAGAGCCCTTGGGGGGAGAAGGGGTAAAGCTGGCACTGAATCTGTTGGCCAGTATGTTGGCTATATCTGTTGGCTCAGTATAGTAGGTGCCATTGTGCAATAACTCAGAGCAAATCTGGGTATTGCCTTTGAAGTTTTTGATATAGCTATAGAAGGTTTTGTGGTTGTTTTTGGTGTCAGCTGCAATTCTGCCTTCATAGCTAGCTTTAGAGGATTTGATAAGGGATCTACGCTTTTTGTTGATAATGATAAGGTAGGGGTTTTTTTTTTTTGCAATAGTTTCTTCCTTCTGTTGTAGAGTTTACTGATGGCTGGGGACCACCAGATTGGCTTCCTTTTTTTGGAGGAGACCATTTTCTGTTGTTCTAATGTTCTATTTGGTACGGCAAGGTCCATGCATTTGTGTACATGCTCGTACAGTGCATTGCTGTTTGATTCAGCAGTCATGCAGCTATTTTCCATTGGCATGAGTGCCAAGAAGTTAGAAGTTAGAAGTTTTTCTAGGTGGTCTCCTTACTGGGGGTGTAGGTGAGATGGAGATTTCCATGGTAATTAGTTTGTGGTCAGATTTAACCAGGGAGGAACTGATTATAGGTGTGGAGCAACAGTCTCCCATGTTGGTGATAACCAGGTCGAGGATGTTGCTTCCTCTAGTGGAGGTCAGAATGAACTAGTCCAGGGCATTTGAATTGATAAATTCCAGAAAGCGTTGGCCCTTTGCATTGGTACTTGAATAGTTTTGCCATTTGATGGAAGGGTAGTTGAAGTCACCCAGTATGAGAGTATTGGGTTGGACCCTGATAGATTCCAGGGTGCTTAGGAACTTGGAGTGAGAGTCTAGGGACATGTTTGGGGTTCTGTAGCAGGCTATGACTTGTATTGCCATCTTACCCAGTGTTAGTTGAACCTGAAGTATTTCAGATGCATTGTGCTGGGCTACCAGTCTAGAAGTGTGTGTATCCTTTCAGAATATGGAGACACCACCACCTTTGGAGCTTCCAGCCAAATTCTAGGGCCGAAAGGTATGGAATGAGTTGTAACCTGGGAGTGCAGAGGTGCTTTCTGCCTCTTTAAATCAAGTCTCCATTACAACACAGATGTTGACATTCTCCATTTTGAGGAGAGCTTCAAGCGAGTGCATCTTGAGATTTAGACTTCTAACATTGAGCAGCATGACCCTCAGAATGCATTTGTTTGTAGCTGTTATGGTGGAATGTTGGTCTTTGGAACACCACCTATAAAGGGCATTATACTGGTGGCAAGAGCCTTAGCCAGTACCTGGAATCCCAGAGGTGGCAGATGCAGGCCATCTCTGGCAAACCATCGAGGTCTGTCAATCATGTTATCCCAGGCAGACAGATACTGGATCCACTTAGAATGACACCAGAAACTTAGCCAATTGTTGAAGTCAATCATTTTCTGCTCGTACTGTGGTATCATTCTGGGTGATGGTAGAATACTGCTCAGGGCCAGGGTCATACCTGCCTGGGCCACATAATCCAAGAGTTCCATCACATCTCTTTTCATGTAGTCCAGGGTGGTACATCTCAGGTCATTCACACCCACATGGACAATGACTGAGTCATATTTGTACTTGTTGTGGAGTGACCTGAGTGCATGTATTATGTGGCAGATCCTGGCATCTGATAGACAACTGACTGTCACCTTCTGCTTGTACAACCTAGTGAGTGGGACCTCAGTGTGCCTCACAGTTGAGTCTCCAATGATTAGTACATTGAGCAAAGTGTTTTGCCTTAAGAGCTCGGGTTGAGGGGTACACTGTGGTGGTGGGCTATTTGTTCTGGTGTTGGTGTTGTGCGTTTCTGTCTTGGGGGGTCTCTGTTGTTTGGGTACATTTTTATTGAGTGCCTCCATGAAGGTGGGTGTATGGTTTGTGTTTCTATGTGTGGGTTGTGATGGTTGGTGTTTTGGAGGGCTGTGTGAGTTGTAGGCATTGAGCTTATCCTCTTGACCAGCTAGTCCAATCTTGGTTGGACCGTGCACTGCTTCCAGTTTGGTGATATAAGTGCATCTCTCACAGATATGAGTGTCGGGAGGTAAGAGGAGAGGGTTGTCTGTGTACATTAGACAGTTGCCACACTGTCTCAGAATGCCCAAGTGCACCAGGTTAACAGGAGAAAGCAGGGGAAATTGCCTTACAATCACACCAAGAGGGGTGGTCATAACTAATAAGTACTGGTGCTGTTGCTGCATAGAAACAGCTAGTGCTGATAACACCTAGGTGTGCTACAATAAGTGCTACAAAAGCCTGATAAAGTGCTAGCCGATTATGCTAATTGAAGTGCAAGAAGTAAAAGAACAAGCTCGTTCTAACAGGAAAACTGAAGAGTAGACTTTCTGGCACTGTTAATAGTTTACCTCAGCAGAGTGCCTTTGCACTGTGTGCAAACATGGACTTTTAAACCAGAAAGTCAAAAGGGATGGAAAAAATCCCCAAACAGCCAATAAACTACAATTTCTGGACCAGAAACCATTCCTCTTGTGGTAGATAGGCTACCTAATGTTTACCACTCCCACTGATAAGCTAGAAGGTGTCCCTCCAACACAGAAAGTTCTGGGAGGCTCAGAAACTTACAAAACAGTCCTGGATACAGCAAATCTGTATCTGTACTAGACTAGTTACAGGAAAGGTGGGAAACAAGCTTAGAACTTTTTTTTTTTGCATAAAAGCAGTTAGAACAGTAGCAAAAACACTTTAAATGCAGTGCAAGCTAGCACACTTGAGTGTGTAGCAATATTAAGGCAAATACAGTTTAAATAAATCCAGATAAATTAAAAACAACAAAAAACAAGAGCAGAGAGCAGTAAATTATGAAAAAATCAAAATGGAGACACTTAGAGTATTTCTGTCTCCTTCCTGTTGCTCTTGTAGTCTGTAGGATGCCAAAACTGGATCCATGGAGCTTAAACAAGCACAAACCCACATAAACACAGGCTTTTAAACTAGAAAGTTGAAAGAGATGTAAAACTGCCCAAATAGCCAATAATCTACAATTTCTGGACCAGAAACCACTCCTCTTGTGGTAGATAGGCTACCTATTGCTTACGATATGGTCAGACACTATCCTTAACAGATACAATAGATCATTGTCGGGCTATGCATGTATACCTCACTAACCTAGCTACTGTTTTATCAGCCCTATGTGAGAGCACAGTTGTCAAAATGAAAAAATACACAATTGACCAGCCAAATTATAGATGTGTAAGTAGCACAGAAAATAACTTTGACCAGCAAAAATATAGATGTTAAGTAGTATAAAAAATAAGTTTTCAAGGTACATTATGCAGCACATTTTTCTAGATAAACTGTAAATGAAATAGTAACATTCTCAAATGATGCACTATTATATTCCTTTGCATATCACATAGCCAAATACATCCTTGTAACATTAGTCTCTAAATCATCTTACAGCTTTGTCAACCAGATTATTTATAGGCAACTTCTGAATGAGGAATGCATCGTGTGACAGCACTTCTTTGCTGCTACTCACCTTGAAACTGCATTACACAGACCTGCAGTACTTGTGATTGAAAACACACATAGTAATGCATGCCTTTGATCGCCATCTTGCTGCAGTTCATGGAACAAGTAACTCACAGACCCAATTCGTACAGCCATGGCTGAATAAAAGAGAAGGATTCCTGCATGGTTGTTGTTGTTTGTCTTTTCGGCTTTTCCCAGTTAGGGGTCGCCACAGCGGAACTCCGGTCCGCTAATGATTGGCAGCAGATTTTTATGATGCCGAGTTGTCAGCCCAATGCCCAACCTTCAGCGAAGGCACCCCATTCACACATGTCTTTTGAACGCCAGTCGACTGCAGGGAGGACATGCAGACTCCACACAGAAGGCACTCCAGCCGAGAATCGAACAGGAGAACCTCTTGCTGTGAGGCAACAACGCTATCGCTATTCCACCGTGGCTTGATGATTCCTACATGGTACATAAAGGAAAGAAAAATTTTCTTTTTCTTCCTTATCGGAGGACTATAGGAACCATCAGCTGGGCATGTACGACAGTCATTTAAAAAAGCAGATGACTAATGTGAACTGAGACAGAGATTAGCAAGGGTGACAGGTATCCTGTGATCTACAAAGCAGTGCAGGCACTGTTATGATGTCCTGAGGTGATGCCACCCTGGCCTCCACCCGTGGGAAGAAGTTCAACAACAGCAACCTGAGAAGTACTATGAAATTTATTTAAATGCAATTTTTATGCCGACTACACAGATACGACAGTCAAGTAGTTCTACTCTTTGGAGTGGTGGTCTGAATAGAATGCATGTTTTAAGTGTTAGTTCACTCATGTCAGGGATGTAGTCTGCAAATTGATATGACGTGACATTTATTGTTTAAGTACAGTTGCAATGTGTACATCAGTGAACCTAGGATAAGACAAGGGTATTTCATCTGACACAAGATGAAGGGCACTACTATCGGTCGGTATTATGTACCTGTACTAATATTGTTTGGAACAGGACAGGTATATGTAGGTCATGGCCAGGTACTTTTTACCTTATGCTGCTGTTACTGATGCAGTAGATTTGTTACAGTCATTGCACTGGAATAGCCAGATGCAGTACCGAGCTTTATATCATTTACTGTATCGACAAGCCTCACGTGTTTTGACTGCTTCCTTCTTCACTTACTCCACTGTAATGATGTGTACCTTTATCCTGCAGCATGAGAGGAGTGAAATATGAAACACATGGCTGCTGATGAGGGCATTCCAGGGTGGGTATGATTCACATGTTATTTACTGTCTACTGTATTATCAATTATACCTTACAGTTCATCACACATACCAGACTTCCTATTGTACCGTTACTATGAAGGTTCAAATAAGGAGCATGGTGAGGCTCCACTATAGCCCACCAGAGATACAGCTTAGGCTAAATCTGGTGATAATGATTGGGGTGGGCTGCCATGGCAGAAGGGACTGAAGACTTCACTCAGGCAGGCAGCTCTCATCTGCAGAAACACAGCAGTTCATGGAGGTTCTGGTAGAGAGACATCTGAATGACCAGCTTGGACAAATAGTGAGGCTGCTAGAGTGGATCATAGATTCAGGGCCAGCCCTAGCCACTGGGCCACCAGAGATTATCTAGGTCCATTATATTGGCCATGGAGTCATCAGCTGGTGATGGTTCTGTGTAGGTAGCCTCCCTGCAACTGGCACACTACTCTATTCCATATCTTGTGTCACCATTTTTCCCTATGTCATGCCCCATACTGTCTGCATGGTCCAACCCTTCCCTTCACCATTTATCCAACTTATGCATATATGTGTCCATCCTTTGCCACTCCAACCTTGTGTGTGTACAACCACAGCTGTAAATATGTACTGTTTGTATATCTCCCAAATATGCAACAAAGTCTAGAAGATTTACGATCTTTGCCTGGAAGTGTTTACATAGATATTTTTATACACGAAGCAGACTCTAAAGAATTTTTCCTCAGGTGGATAGTAAATGTTGGAGATGTGAAGGGCAAGAAAGAGGTAGCTGGGATGTGTTTTTTTGGGAGTGTGGTGAGCTGGCAGACTTTTGGGATTCCCTTTTTTTGAGTTATGCTACAGACTTAGAATTGCCTAGACATAGTAAAGCCTTGCTGAGTCTAAATATGGTGGCTGCCAAAAAAGCAATTACTAGAAAACGGAAATCAAAATTGAAACCAAGTATTAGAAGTAGTGAATATAGTAACAGAGATAAAACAACTGGAACTGGGATCTTTAGAAAAAGGGAGGAGCAAACTGCATAGGAAAAAAATGGGAATTGTGGGAACGATATATGCAGAGCAGGAATGAGGTTTATGAGGCAGGATTTGAATGAGCCATATAATGCTTAACTGACAATGACTGGATGGTTTATAAGTGATGTATAATGTTTACAACTACAGTTGTTTCAGTGGTATCTGTGATGTAAACGATATACAACCAAAGTGATATCATTTTGTATGTTTTTCATTTATATAAATGTAAGATTGTCTGTCATATGTGTTAATTTAATACAAATTTTTGGACAAAAAAAAAATCTGTGCTGTTTCATGTTTGCCTGTCCACCCATTCAGTCTCTCTATTTATCTCTTTTGCACACCTTCTCTTCATACACAGTTTTCTCTTCTCTTGCATTCCGCACCTCTCATCCCTTTTGTCTTTATATGATAAAATGAAAATAAAAGTCACCAGGCCAACCCTGCCTCCTGGCTTATCACATAACAATTACCTAAACCAATGCTTAGCTGTTTCTCCAGATTCTACACTTTAAAGTTTAATTTTAGATTTTTGCTGCAGCTTAACAATAAACAATTATATAGCCTGCGATCTTACTCACATACATTTGTAAATCTGATATATTTCACAGAAAATTCCACTTGCAGTTATAATTTTCTATACATTTTACATCTTTGTTGCTTTTTTAACTAACAAAGCATTTGCAGGTTTATGTGATTTTTTATGTATATATTTATTGCATGTTTTAGATTATTTAGCCCAAAGCCTCTCTCTCACCTTACATTTCAGGTAAGTTATCCTGAGACTCTCTCAAAAAATTAAGCTTGAGTTGAGGGAATACCTCTCAACTGTACAGATTTTCGCAGGATATCCAAATTGTTTCCCTCATATTTTTGGTCTGTTTCTCATAAAATTATGGTCTTGTGCCAAATCACTGGCAAATTATTAAGGGTTGAAGTCAGAAAATAATGACGGACATTTGAGTTTCAGACTTCACACCCTTGAGAAAATTCATGCTAATGTAACACCTGTTATTCTATCAACTTTCTAAGTTTGTAAGAGCAAGATGTAAAAAGTGTCCCTATTTTTTGGCCTTTGTTCTCCCATTATTTATGGCTTTTTCCAGATTTTTTGCTCTAAGAGGTTGAGAAGTATGCTGAAGGTGCATTCTTTGAACATCATTCATAGACCCTCATAGAGCCCCTTTGTATCCTTGGTAACAGGGATAAGTCATACCTTGGCATGCTCCACCCAGATCTTACCAGTACACACTCTATGAGTAGGACAAGACATCTTTGCCATTTCTATCTTCCATGTGTTGACCTTAATAGAAAACCTTTCACTTACTAGTCTGGATTGCACCTCCTTTACACAATGCATGTGTTCTTGCCAGGACAAACTATAGATTACAATATCACTAGGTCTTCAGCTCCTGCCAGTATACGTCAGCTCCTGACAGTATACAATATACCCACGTCAGTAAAGTTGCTGGGGCATTTTTCATTTCAAGGGGTATTTTGGTGAACTCATACAACCTGAAAAGGGTCACAAAATAAGACCTTTCTTACTGCAGCTGTCAAGGGTACTTATGAGAATCTTTCTGAAATCAAAGGTTGTTAGATATATAGGCCCACCCAACTTGTCTAATGCTTCATCAGCCCTAGGCATGGGCTAGGTACCTGCTGCAATATGACTATTCAGATTCCCAGAGTCTGCAAAGAACCTGGAGCTGGCAACTTCCTTTGGTGCCAGTACCACACTGACGCTCAGGGACTTCTTTACCCCATGATCCAACACCTCATGCATTTCCTCACCATGGCTTGCTTGAAACTTTGAGGCACCTGATAAGGACCCTGTTTGATAGGTTCTTGAGACACTTACTTCTCAGTTTTGCATCAGTTGGGTACAGCCTGGTTTACAAGTGAACATGCTACAAACCCCTGTAGTACTGCTCAAATTTTCCTGAACCTGGATAGGAGGTGCTGCTGCAAAAGTACTACCTTACCGACATCAATGATGCATCCTCAGCCTTATTCACATAGTTTCCATGATATTTTATGCTGTGCATATCTTCTGTACTTCATAGAAAAAAAAACATTTGCAAGTTTTAAACAGTTTTTATACGTCACAATGTTGTTGCATTCTTCCCTACAAAACAGTTACAAATTGTATCCAGTCCCCACAATGCTCATATCATCATAATGAAGTCATGGTAACCAAATGAAATACAGAACAAAGTCCTTGTCTACAGACTCTGTGTGGCTTTACATAAACTACTGAAACAGAGAAGTCAGAATGGCTGCTAGATGAAACTCACTTTAAACCTGCCTCACTATTATAAAGTGATACATTTATTTCAGACAGCAAACAATAAAATACAGTATTGCCAGTTCCTTGAGTCATGGCATTTGCACAAGTGCACTTTGTGTTTTGTGACTGTGATCATGTTACCCCAACAGTGGCTTTACAAAAGCTGTTGCCAAGTATTACACAAGTCAAATAATAAAAAGAAATAATAGCTCATTTATCTGACCTGTCAACCTAAGAGAATGCCCTACACAATGAAAACTAGTGAAGGGGTCATTTAAAGTTCACTTTACAAAAGCATTGTCACAATATACATATTACACTTTAGGGTCTTTCTACACATACCTTCCTTATGCGTAAAATGGTCTGTATGTATTTCTCGCTAGTCAAACCAATCTATACATTACTCAAGAAAGGCAACATGAAAGTTTACGGATAAGACTGAAATACATCAGTGGGCTTTGGAAACTCCATGATTATTAATTTTTATTTGTTTATTTTTTTTATTTTTTTTTTTTGCGAAATAAAGCTTCAGCAAAATGTTCTTGTTACAGTATTCAGATGTAAGTTTAGCTGTCTCTCAAGCTGCATTTTGAAAGAAGTTGGTTACTGCAGCTGGTAGATGTGTTGTTAACTTCATTATGGCTGTACTACATTCGATAAAAATAAATAATTAAATACTGCTTTTAGGTTCCCTTAAAGGAGAAGTATACAAATAATACTAGCCTAGTCTGAACCACATCCATTTTCTCTTAGAACAAAAAAAAGATCTATTTCCATTTCATGTTATTCAATAAGCCAAAAGAAATGCTAGTAAAGGTCTTCTGTCAGGTTGTCTTCCATATCTACTTCAAAGGCTTGTCACAAAAACACACTCAGTCCAGAGTCAGTACATGGCTCCTGGCAGCTCATTCTGCTATGGATTACTGCAGATCAGGAAATAAAAGGATAATATAAAATGAACAGCCTACTTAATAGCACACATCAGTGTTAGTGAGTCAGCTGTGAGCAGGTGAAGAGGTGCATCGGTTGGGTGCAGGCAATGAGACAGATGTTTGGATAAGTCCAGTAAATGATGATTAGATAGTGATTCAGCCAAAGAGTTAAAGGTCAGATAAAAATGGCCCTACCCAGGAACGTACACCAGTTTCTTCCCTTAATGGTCAGATACTGACAGTACACACACACACACACACACACACACACACACACACACACACACACACACACACACACACACACACACACACACACACACACACACACACACACACACACACACGTGTGTGTGTGTGTAATACATATATACATACATATTATATATAGATAGAGAGAGAGAGAGATACACACCTTACGTGGGATGAAAGACATGCAAACAAGTGGCTCAGAGTTGTTAGACAGATCAAGGTCACCAGGGTAGTATAGATCTGTGCGTTTTCAAACAGCAAGCCTGTTAAGACTTCAGTAACAGCAACTGTGACTGGTTATCATGTAGATCTAAACATCTTTTTTTCCCCATTTTTGATAGAAAGCATACAGCAATAAAATTCTGGTTTAATGGTGGAGGGAAAGGCAAGGACTTTACACTGCTTCAGGAAAGCAGGCCTGTGGGAAATGTAGAGTCAGTGAAGTAATGGGGTAGGTTTTTTTTTCATGGAGGTATGAGGGGCAATTCCTTTCATGGTTTTTAGTAGATTCCAGTATCAGGCTCACATTAAGATGGCTATCCTGGTCAATCTTTTAGAACACTACCCTGAGCAAAAAGTATTTTCAGTAGATTTTTCCATCATATCACAAGTGGACACCAAGATTTTCAGATGTAGAAACTTGAGTTTAGTCTGAGGTAGACAATATTGTAAGGGAGCTGCTGCCTAAGGAAGTATTCAAAGGCAGGATTACAGATCCATTTCATTTTCCTAGCTTTCTAGCCTTTCAAATATCCCCATTAGGTCTGGTACTAAAAAAACAAGGTGAGTTTCATTTAATTCATTCCATTCATACCTAGAAGGGCCATCGGATAATGATGGGATTAGCATGGAAGTGGCCAGAGTTCGATATCCCACTGCAGAGGATGCCATTTGTACTCTTCTCCAGTTTATGTTCCACTGGTTAACTAAAGATGATGCTGAATCAGCTTTAAGGCTTATCTCAGTTTCCCCAGAAGACTGGCATCTTTTGGGGATGCTATTCAGAACTGTTTTGACCTGGCCATGTCTGTAGGGTGTATGGTAGTTTGCACTACCTTTGAGAAATTCAGTACAATCCGTCAATGGTGCTGGGAGCAGAAATCTCCAGAGCAACATGTAGTGAACCATTTGGATGACTTTATGATTTTAGGAGAATGTGAACAGGGTGCTTTGTTACTTCTCATGTAATTTCTTGGCTTTTGTAAACAGTTGCGGTGCTTTTAGCCCAAGAGAAGTTAAAGGGCCTTTTAAAGATGATCACATTGTTGGGTATAGAGATTGTTATCATTTCAGAATCCTTTAGATTGCCCTGTTATAAGTTAAAGGCTTTGAGTGGTCACATTCAATTAATCATATTGACCAAGAAAGTTAAAGTCTGTCAGGCTTAGGTGAGTATTAGGCTAACTGGTCTTGCAACCTATTTTAAGCCTAGCTGATTATCGCATTTGTTCAAATTACCAGTACCCATTTCTAGGGTCTATATTTATATACTGTGCATAAGATAGTGATTAGTTCTTGTTGAGATAGTGATTACATTTAGGGTAATACCACTGAGTATATATAGGGGCCACATTGTAAGAACATTCAAGTGCTTTCTCTGTCCATAAGTAGTACAGGAGGCAGTCCTGGGGTAAATTTTCTGATTCTCATCCATAGATCCAGGGTATGTTTGAATAGAAACAAGGATGAATTTTGCTTTATAAGATGGAGAGTCTGTTGAAAAGGAGTGGTAACCTATGACAGATGTGCATGTCTCTCCAAACTGTACTCTTTAGGTTGCATAAGACTTTTAGGTCCCTGGAACAAGTATTTCTGATACCATCTGATTTGTGCATGTGCAGTATGTCCATCAGTATTGGGTCGTAGGATGCCTTTTAAACCAGATGTGGGTCCAGTCTCAGAAGCGTGTAGAATACCAAATACAATGATGGTACTTTCATTTTCATAATCCGTCTCTCTTCTTTTTGCTGTCTTAACCTTAACACTACACGTTTATGTGATTTTGGGGTATTAGTAAAGTACTTTAATTTAGTGGCTGTTTGTGCTGTCATTACTTCTTCTTCCATTTCTTAGACCATATCTCCATCAAGTCCTCCATCTTTCTCCTTGTGGGATGTAGCAGCTTTTCCCACAATGATACCAGACAATCTCTGGCTGATTGGCAAAGGATAATACAGCTCCTATGGTGGAAGTCCTCAGTTGCTAAAACATGGAGGGATTACACAGCAGCTCTTCAGTGATTTTGCCGTTTTTGTAATAACCTGTCTAGGGTGGAGAGGTCATGGTCAGCCTTGGCTTCAATAAACATCGTTTTTGTGTGTTAACTTGGTGCAGTTTTTCTGTTTTTGCCTTATATATTTTCTGCACCTTGTTTTTACCTCTAGCCATTTTTATCCTTCACATGCTGTGTTAATATGGCTTCTACATTCCAAAACCAATGAGATGATGATAGGCCAGCAAGTTATTTTAGACAGATGCACAAATCCCCTACTTTGTCTCTTCACCGGTTCATTAATTTGCAGAAGCTTTCCTTCTCTTGTAATCCAGATAGCTTTGTTTTTCCTTTTCCAAGTAATACTCAAGTACATCCCATAGACTTTGAAAGCTGCTTCCACATAGCATTGTTTGCTTATGGTTTGCTTTGTGAGGGTTATTCATATCACTGATCTCTGGAGTGAATCCAAATGAAATCCAAGGCATTCTTTGAAATCTACAGAAAAATAAGTATTTGTATTCACCGTACTGTACTTTTAAACTATGTGTTACTGAATTGATGCCTACTTTTAACTGTTCTTTAGCCATTTTAACTGTTTTGCTGTTTCGCTGTTTCAACTGTTTACAGTTTGAGACGGTTTTTCCTGCACTTTGTGTTTTCTAGTACTTGTGTACTTTATAGCATAGTATAGATTCAGATTTGCTGAAGCTAGTCTGTTTGGCATTATCTGAGTACTAAAACCAAATATCTTACGTTAACCCCTGCACCCTTATGGCAGAAAAGTGTAGCAAAGGACCCATCTGAGTTGGATATTGTTGGAATAAGGCTCAGTCATTTCCTTTGGCCAGCTTGTTTGAAAATTGCTTAACTAGCTTTAAAAAAGGGCTCTCACATTTTCTACACAAGCCCCACATTTGCACGGGTTTGCACCTGTTTTAACATAGCTCCACAGAGTTTGCCGACTAGCCACTGCTCTACTATCTTCATCTGAGCAATCTGAGGCATCTGTTTGTGCGTAGTGCACGTTAATACAGCACAGCACAGTGGAGGTAATCACTGGAAGTTATAGATGCAAAAGATAAAGTAGATTTATTTTCCCTTAGAAGCTACCAGTGCTCCAACTGAAGACTCCCTTAAATTGTGCTTAGCTGCTTGGAGAACACCTCAGCTGGGCTTTCTACAGAATTTGCCACTTTAACTGAAATTTCCTAATCCCTAATAGTCTCATACCCCTTGAGAGCCTCAATAGTATACACCCAGCATTAAGCCCCCAATTAAACCACATCCTTCCTCATTAAAGTAAGCAAATTTACACCTAGTATTATGGATGGTCAGTTCTCCTCTGTTTGTCCTGCTAGCCTGCAACTGCCTCATGTACACTGACAGCCCACTACTCCTAAACCACTCAAGCTCAATTTGTGAGAGATGCATATGCGCTAAGAATTTGAAATCCTTCCTCTCTCATTCACAGAACAGTGACACTGAACAGGTTGTCAGCCCACATATTACTACTCCTGCACAACACATAAACCACCATATGCGGAGGTATTCACCAGAAATTCACCTAAACACCAGAGACCTCTGAAACACAAACATGCTACACCTAATACAGTACCTGCAGCACTCAATACACATAAACCCACAAGCACAAGTGTCTCACCAAACAAGTCCCTAAGGCAAAGCACATCTAAACGAATTTTTTTGGTCATAGGTGACTCTATAGTGAAACACATGGATGTCCCACTCAGTAGGCTGGGCAAGGAGAAGGTTACGGTCAGCTATCTGTCAGGTGCCAGGATCCACCAGATCCCATGCACTCAAGTCTCTAAACAAGTACCGTTATCACAATGTCATAGTTCATCTTGGTGTGAATGACTTGTGACATACCTCACTGAACTATATGAAGAGACACATGACTGAGTTCTCTGAATATGTGTCTCAGGCAGGTATGTCTCAAGCCTTGAGCACCATACTAGCTTCACATGATGATACCACAATATAAACAAAAAATGATTGACTTCAACAATTGCCTTAGTTGTTGGTGTCATTCTAGGGGGATCCAGTACCTGCCAGCCAGGGTTGACATGGTAAGATAGGCCACACTGCTTTGCCAGAGATGGTCTTCATCTGTCACCTCTGGGATTTTGGTTACTGGCTAAGGTTCTTGCCTCCCCAAGGTGTTTTTTTTTATGCAATGTCACAACAACAAAATTCCTAAAGTAAAAATATCTTCAAAAAGCCTTTTTTTTGCACTGAGTTTTAGCCCATGACTTTGGCACCAGTCACCAAGTCTTTGACACTGTTCCCCACTCAGCAGCATCATTGATAAACTCACCCAGCTGGAGATCAACCCATATATTGTCAGGTGGGTTGCAAACTGACTCACCGATAGAACACACACAAGTCAAAATAGGTGACTCTACCTCCACCAGCAGACCACTCACCAGTGGTGTTCCATAGGGATCGGTGCTGCATCTTCTGTTGTTCTGAATCTACTTCTCAGATGTGCAGGCTAAAACAAAAGCCCTATGGCTGACAACGTTTGCTAATGATTGCAGACTTGGTGCAGTAATCGAGTCCCAAAACTATATCAACATCCTACAAGAGTGCTTACAAAGACAAATGACTGGTGCCAAAGTCATGGGCTAAAACTCAGTGCAAAAAAAATGCATTATCACCCTTTCAGCAAGGGGAACATCCCTGCAGATTGCCACATTAATAACAACACCCTAAGCAAGCAATCAGTGGTGAGAGATTTGGGCACACAGGTTGACAGACTGAAATCACTTTTACTATACTTTGTGTCTTACAGGCTACTCAGAGATGACCTCTGCCTTGCATATAAATCAGTCTCAGATCCTGCTCTAATGGAAATGCTGCACATTCATAAATCAAATGGTAAAAGGACTTGCTGGAGAGACAGACATGTCTCACAGAGATTACCTCTCCTTTGGACCAAACTTCCAATTTAGGTGAAGCAGAGCCCCTCATTGACCCTATTTAAGTGCAATTTGGATGACTGGATGGGAAACCACAAATTCACCCCAGGAGTTTCACCCGAATACATCTTGGACAGGGACAGTAGTTGTTGACTTAGTTCTGCTTAATACCGTGATATTATTGGGAACAGGGGTTGTACTTGGCAGGGTTGTAAGAGCCCTGGGAACATTAGCCTCATAACTTCCTATGATCCTATGATCCTGTGATCACTCTTTCGGGGTTGAGAGTGCTTCAGACTTGGTCTTTGAAGACAGATCTGTGGAATCAATCTAGAGAGTTGGCAGATTGTCCTCTAGGGCCTACCTATCTTAGATAAATATTGCAGCTTGCCATATTGTCTTTCTCTGGTTCATTTGTCTTGTTTCCAGTAGACTGTGAGTAGTAAGTTTGAGATACTGATTTGTACACCAGGCAGCCAACAGAGCCCAAGTCTGTCCTGGAGGACTGATCCGGGGTCATCATCCTCAACCTTCATGTCTCACAGAATTTGTGAAAAAAAAAATTTGCCAGCTTTCGCTAACATTATTTATTACCAGTGTTACATCAGGTATTTTACACATTTGGACTACCACATATTATTATCATATACTGGGGGCAATGATGTTTGGGAGATTACCAAATATAGAGTCCTGTCTTCTATCCTAAAGAGACTTTGTGAGTCTGTAGCTTAGATTCCCTAGTATGGTAGTAGCATGGCCTGTGATTATCTTGGGCAGACATTGTCAGCCAGTCTTCTTTAGAAATGATAAGCGGGTTGCCTCAAGATGCTTCCCAGATGGGGTTAATTGAGCATTAGAAATTCTATGACTTGGATCTAAGTTTAGTTTTCATATGATGGTGTACACTTGTCAGACATTGGTTTGGACTTATTTAATGTCAGTATATCTCTCTATTTTGAAAAATCATTATAAATTCAATAAAAAAAGAAAGAAATTGAGTGAGAAGTGCTTTAATCTAATTTTTAAATGTCTGAAGTTTCTAATTTGATGACATTTTCTTTAAGTATGGTTGTTTGCTGGTTTATTATGACCAAAAAAGTGAGTGGAAGGATCAGACTGCTTAGAAAAGCCTCGTGAGCGGTCACTGCATGGCATTCGCCATTTTTCATTCCCCCATTCCTTTCCAAGGTCATCCCCAAGTCGGAACAAGGAATAATTATGAGATTGTTCCAGAGCTGCAAGTGAGCAATGAAAAGTTTGCAGTGGGTTGCAGTTAGGAAGCCACTTGGCTGGAAGGTGATAGGCCTGACCAGCACATCAGTTTGTCTTGTGATCTGGTCACTAAGGGCCTCTGCATTTTACAGGAATTGTGTGATATTTATGAATATATGGATAGTTTATTATGAAGTTTTATTTTTAGATGTTATATATTAAGTAATAAACTGGCCTCAGCGTCTAATTTTGTCCTTGATCTTACAGTGGTAATTGCAAGGCAACAAGGGGTAAATAAAGTTTGCATGGCAAATCATGTTCTCCTGCAAACTCACGGCAGTGGCAGTGCCCCCGGTCATGTAGTGCTGCATTTATGGACAGCCACTAGAGCTCTTGCCATCTCGTCAGCAGTACAGCTCTAGAGCTCTATCCTCCCTCCTTTCCTTCTTTTTGAGTTGGGAAAGGTTGTTACAAGGCCTTCCCTCTTTTCTTTCCCCCATTCATTTCCTGGGTCACCCCTTCTCAGAACACAGAATTATGAGATGGTTTGAAAGCTGCATGTGGACAAGGACAAGTATGCTTAGCTGGTATGATTAGAAAGACATTCAGCCAGAAGATAATGAGTCGAACCATCAGGGCAATCTGCAACACAACTCATTCACTAAGGACATTGGTATTTTACATGAAATGTATGTTATTTCTGAATATATGATAGGTTTATTACAAGGTTTCATTCTTGGATGTTATGTATTATGCAAAAAAGTGGTTACAAAGTCTATTACTGAGCTTTGTATTATTGTGAGGGATTGGTGGGCAGCAGGGGACAAGTGCACTTCATGTTCTGTGACCTTTGTGACTGCGTTCTTTCAAAAAGATCTGCATTGCTGCAAGTACTGCAGATCCATATAATGAAAAAAAAAATAATAGTTCAGTCATGTGAATTGATGTAAACTAGTCAGATGTCATACAAAGCAATGACATAATATTCCTATCAAGCTCTAAGGCCTTATGACACCCACATCCCTTATTTATAACTCAGTTTTATCTCTCAGTAGTTAAATCTATCTATAATTTGCTTAAAATGGCAGCATGAAGTTTTACAGATAAGGATGAAATACATGGTTCAGTGGTTACATTTCTCAGAAGTGCTATCCCAGTGACACTAGCTTTTGGTAGAACTCAGGACTTTCATATGAACTTTGCTGCATAATTATGTTTGTGTCACACACACAGTGTGGTATTCAGAGTCAAGTTCATGATGGTCATCAGCTGTAATAAGAATTAGACAGTTACTGCAGTAGGTAAGGATTCTTTAGCCCATTTCCTTATGGGCTGATGTAGTTACTACAAAGACTTTCGGCATTTCCCGGTTAGGGGTCTCCACAGTGGATCACCAGTCCACTATTGACTGGCAGTGGATTTTTACAGTGTCGAGTGGACAGTACAGCACCCAACCTTCACAGAGGGCATACACACACTCACACACCTATCTGCATGTCTTAGTTACTAAAATAATTAAATTCTACTTTCAAATTCCTTAAAAGCAGAACTATGCAATTACTACTACCACAGTCTGAGGCACATCCATTTTCTCTTCGAACAAGCAAAATATGTCTATTCATTTCATTTTATTCATTTAATTTTATTCAGTGAGCCAAATGAAAAAATTAGGATAACTATTCAGTCAGACTGGCTACCATAGCCACATCATAGGCTTGTCAGCAAAAATAACCTTGGACCTAAGTCAGTAGCCTGAGCAGATAACCTGACTAACCTTCCAGCCATCTTGCTTTGCTGTGGATTGGTTTGTCTCCTCTTCTGCCAATCATCAAAGGAAAGGCTAAAACAAACTGAACTTCCTGCTATATTGTAGCATGAATGAGACAACTGTGAGCAGATAAAGAGTAGGTGGAGGTAGTTAAAATGGACACTTGGATGAGTACAGTCTGCTATAATTAGAGAGTGAGTCAGCCATGATTATTAAGTGATTCAGCCTCCGATAAGGGTCATATAAACATTGCAATAGTCAGGAACTCACATCAGTTTCTTCTTTCCATGGCCAGATTCTGACAAAAATGCAATTACTGAACATAAATGCACACACACACACACACACACACACACACACACACACACACACACACACACACACACACACACACACACACACACACACTGACATTTGCATACATATATACATATACTCACATACTGCACTGTGGCAGTGAAGTACAGAATTTCTCCCCAAGGAAGAAGTGGGAAAAATGGCAAAAAGATCCAGTCAAGTTAGAGTCTACACTGTGTAATGTCTTAAAATTCCTGTAGTGAATTCCCATGGGATATATACAAATGACCCCTAACGGACATAACAGTGTTTCATTTACATGGCTTTTGAATGCTCATGGCTTTTTACTTTTTAAGTCTTTATGGGTACATTCAGTCCAACAAATTCTTTATGGGTAAATTCAGGTCAACAGGATGGATTCAGGGAGTGGGCAAGTGATCTGCAGTTTGAAGAAAACAAGAGGGGCATGAGTATCATCCTTGGTCAGGTAGTGGAGGGAGCACACTGCTATTGACTTTTGTGAGTTTGCCCTTGAAGTTATTACATTAATCACTGGGGTGTGTGATGCTCAGACTATCTGTCCATTTAATATACTCTGATTCTGACTTTGACTTGGAAATGAATTCGCCAAAATTTGCCAACTTCATGATAATTTTGCTAATATTTCACATAGAGTCATGAAGGAAGGTGATAGTATATGGCTTGAGAAAGTTGTTATAATTCCTTTTCACAAGGATAGTACTTCTGAAGAACTAAGTAACAACTACCCCATCTTCCTGTTAGGCCTTCTGACTGCTTGGTAAGTTCTAGAAAATCTAGGTTTATGTACAGTAGAAGAAATTATCTGAAATGTTTTCATGTACAGCATGACTGCAAAGTTGGGAGGAGATGTCACAGCCAGCATCATAAGATATTCAAAGACATTGAAAAGTCTACTCTAAAGGGGTAAAAGCTTAGTTATTTATTGAGTTGTGGTTTTCCCAAAAAGAGCAAAAGTGTCCACAGTTGAAGTTATTCGACTAGCCCAGTGGTAAGTGAAGTGTTCCTTCTGTGGTGCTAGAACCAGATGGAAGGAGAATGACTACATAGTTGGTTGTCTTCTCTCACATTTTCTGACAGCATATGGATCCAGGACTGTCCTCTGCACATTTGTCCTGTATGGGCATCTAGTGCTGAGTGAGATGTAATGGGGAATGGTCAATGCAAATATGGCCAGTTTGAAGGAGCATAATGAAGTGTGTGCACATAAACTCTGATGTTACTCTCCATCTGCCAATCAGCTATCCCCAAAGTCTGCAGCAGATGTGGAATTGATAGTACATAACAAAGCTAAACTAGTTCTTTAAATACATTCACTCACCCATTGTTAAATGACTCACAAATCTGTTGTTACACTTCCTGTATAACCACCAGTGACGAGATGAAAGTAAGATGATTTTGCTCTAGAAAAGAGGAATCATTCCAGGAAGACTAACCGGCAAGTAAGGTAGTCAGTATGGCTAAGAAGGCCAGAGTGAGATAATAAAAAGTTAAGTGATGGTAAGCCTGAAGTCAATGGGAATGAAATGAGATCAATAAGAAAAACAATTATTACGGTCACAAAAGGTGCTCTGGTAGCCTCCATCATTTGGTAAACCATTTAGTAAACTTGATCAGTGATAGTCCTCATGTCTCAAAGCTTGGCCATTTTTTTGCCATCTTTGTGACTTACCTGTGGCACTAATAATGAACTGAAAACTAGTATGCTGATTGCATGCTTTTCATTCACTCAGTACTTCCAGTGGTCATGGCACAGAGAAGTTGATGTCAGATGGCGAATGGCTCATTTCCAATAATCTTTCCTTCAAATATCCAGAATGGAAGCTGTTCTGTTCAGAATAAAGATCCCCGATCAGAGCTCTAGCACTTTGCTATAGATATGGACAACAACAGATAACACTGGTTCAAACCCAATGGTTTGTAAAACAAATAGAAAGCAACAGCACAAACTGAGGATAGGAGATATCACTAAACTGCATTTTTGTTCATTAGTAAAAAATTACACAATTAAATGCTTTTGCCCCAACCACAAAGGACTTTTTAGAACTGAATTTTTCCAAACTACTAGACTGTGGAAATATTATGAGTGCTTACCACTACATTGTAAACATGAATACTATAAGAAGTACTTTAAAATATTTTTAAATACCAAAATAATTGTTAAATGTTTAAACATTAGAATGGTTTTGCATGCGTTTACTTGTATTTTTATTATTATCATTTGCCCTTCATTTCTGTCTATATCTTAGCACAAGAATTCAGGATAAAACCAAAAATACTTGGGAGGCAAAGGCCCAAAATCAGGGACAGATTTTAAATATCACACTTATAGACTTAAACAGTTGTTAGAATAACAGGTTTGACATTCACATGCTTCCTCTTAAGGATGTGAAGTATGAAACTCATATGTTTGCCATCATTTAATGACTTCTACCTGGCTGCGGTGGTGGTGCTGCGGTAGCATTGTCGCCTCACAGTTAGACGTTGCCCATTCGATTCTCAGTTAGAGCGTCTTCTGTGTGGCGACATGCGTGAATGGGCATTCCTTCATTGAAGGTTGTGCATTAGGCCTGGCAAGCCAGCACATAAAAATCCACTGCCAATCATTAGCGGACCGGAGTTCAACTGTGGCGACCCCTAACCGGGAAAAGCCAAAAGACAACAACCCTCAGTGGTTTCCCAGAAAACTACCAATGTTACTAGCAACAGACCAAAGATACAAGGCAAAAAAGATGGACATTCTGTGAAATTCTGGACAGTTGAAAGGTATATTCAAATTTCCCAAGTCCTGGTGGTTGATCTACATCAAGTTTATCAAGTCTGATTTGCCACTTTATTTTTTAACAACAAGCTTGTTATTCAGGCTACCACCAGAGCCATCATCAATAAGGCTAATACAAAAAACAATAAATTCTTAAAAGAAGAACATACAACAGAATGTTTACCCAGAAACAACACAGTACACCACCCCTTCTGTATAATAAAATATACTTCATTTGGGAATGTATATGTCACCGTTCAACAACAGATGCTGTCTTTCATTGATGAAGAGATGCAAAACTGCTGAAATTAAAAAAAGAAAAAAAAATGAGGAAAATAAAAATAAATAAGTTCACTGTGTCAAATAATGAATAATTACAACAGATGTGGGGAGAAGACAGCTCTCTTTACTTTAGAAAGTTTGTTATTTTCATTTGGTTACCGAGTAAGGGGCAAGCAGGTAACTCTTTCATATTTGGTGATTCGTTCAGCCACACAGTAGGCAGATGGAGCTTGAGAGAAGCAAACCCTAGAGTAAAGGAAGCTGTTTATTAACAACTCATAGCCTTAATTATCTGTGATATAACTTCCAGTCTTCAGTTATTCCATTCATTACATTGAATTTTTGAGTTTTGATGAAAATTTTTTATAGTGTAGTTAGAAGAAAAAGTGAAATGAAAGTTGAAACAAAGTAGTTGTCTGCTAAGTGGACTGGAAAGTCTTTAAAATATCTGACAACAAAGCTTCTTTGGTAGTGCAAGACAAAACTCTGGTCAGCGGTATAGTCCTAAGCCCCATCAAGAAAGGGGCTGCTGGGAAACAAAACGTTTCTAAAAAGTGGTCTGAGTTGTAGGAATAGCTATAGACATTATTATGTACAATCTGCGAGGATTAACTAATTAGTTAATAATGCATACAGACCAGATGGGAACTGCAGAAGACGATGAGTGTCAATTCTTATGAGAGCAATCACACACCACATTCCCAATACATCAACAGTGCTGAGAAATGAAGGATAAACTGATTGAAGTATATAGCAAATATTGTATGTTGAACAGTTTATGAATCTGAAGAATAGGGACAGATGCCAAAATCTGTAAATAATCTGAGACCCTGAAAGAGAAGGATTGGACTGCCTGTGTAAAAGACTAAATGGTGGACTGGACTAGTGCTGCAAACAAGCTGTTGGGTAATAAAAAGATGTAGGTGGACTTGGAGAATTATCCATCCCCACTGGACAGACAAATTTCTAAAGGGGTGATTAATGTATAAGGAGGACCCAGAAAACAGATAAGTGCTTATTTTGGCATCAAATCCATGCGCTGAGACTGAAATCCTTACTGAAGATATCATTTCCTTTTGCCTGACTAACGGTGGCTCATAAAAAAGGCACAGTTAAAGTAAAATAAAAAAGAAACAATGTAAGTAACTGCAGCAGCAATTACAAGGACCTACAATTTCTTTTCTCCCTGTCAAACCATGTCTCTTAAAAAGCTACACTTAGCAAGTGGGAAAAAAAAGAACTAAACAAAAGTAAATGCTACAGCAGCAGTTAAAAGGACTTGTGTGTGTGTGTGTGTGTGTGTGTGTGTGTGTGTGTGTGTGTGTGTGTGTGTGTGTGTGTGTGTGTGTGTGTGTGTGTTTATATGTAGAAATTATTAAATATTTATATAACTTAATATTTTGAATGCAAAATACTTCCTCCAACAACAATTCCGTCCTTACACCAAGTATGAAACATTAGGTAGAGGAACTATTTACGTCAAATTATAAAAAACAGATATAAAACAAACACAAGACTTAACAGATAGATAGTTTTCTAAGTGCAATAATGACCAACAGAGTAGGTATTACAGGCAAATAACATACCTCCCAGGCGTTGTGCCTCATAGCACCCCTTGTCAGTTATTTTCCAGTAGTGCCCAATTAACCATCCACAGATAGGCACCACAGGAAAATGGAATCTTCTTAAAGTAAGTTTAAATTTTGAGTGCTTTCATTAATAAAGGACTTAATCAGAAAACTGAACTGTCTAGAAGAGAACTTTATAATGCAAAGTGACCAATCAGAAACAACAAACAATGTTGTTGCTGTCTTTCGGCTTTTCACTGTTAGGGGTCGCCACAGCTGAACTCCGGTCCGCTAATGATTGGCAGTAGATTTTCACGGTGCCGAGTTACCAGCTTGATGCCCAACCTTCAACGAAGGCACTCCCATTCATGCATGTCTTTCGGAATGCCACTCAACCCGCGGGGAGGAAATGCAGACTCCACACAGAAGGCACTCCCCGACACTAGCTGAGAATCGAATGGGAGAACCTCACAACAACAAACAATAATTAAATTAATTAATAAAAAGCACTGAATTTACAGCACATAAATATAACTCAATACAAAGTAACATGATATTAAAAAAAAAATTAAATAATATATATGCAAATGTTATCATTCAGGCTAGGAAACTTGGCCTGCATCTTAAGCTGCCACAGTGTTTCTTTTTTAAGTAGCTGCTTCTTGAAACAACCCTCCCTAAGTTCCACAAGTAAATGCTCTAAGACAGCAAAGTAGAACTTCTTAAGGGAACCACATGTTAAGATGTGTCTATATAAGGCACTATTGTATCTTTGCTCTGAATAGCATACAAGTGTTCTTTCACTCTTTGAGATGACTTTCTGGTAGTCTTGCCGATGTAATATGCATCACAGTGTGAACAGACAGCAATGTAAATCAAACCAGTGGTGTTACAATCATTGTGTGCTTTAATTTTAATGCTTCTGTCCATATGAGACAAAACAATGACAGAGCCTTCAAGTATAAAATGACATGCCCTGCAAAAAACACACTTAAACATTCCCACATTTTATGTGTGAGTGGTAAAGGCATCCTAGTATTTGCATTCTCCAACCAATGCTTAATGCATTTAGATTTTTTGCATACAAATTTGGGAAAGGCTCCCACTGCTGTGTATACATCAGGGTTCCCTTACAAAATGTTCCAGTTGTGTGTAATACTGTTTCTAATGCTACTGTCATCAACAGTCATCTACAAAATAAAACTATTGTTGTAGTTATCATCAATACTATTCTTCTGAGGTATACCCCCACCAAAATGGGAGGAAACTGTTGGTCTCTCTTTTGCTTAATCTCCTCAGCAGTCTTAACCAACAGGCCTAAATCATAACCCTACTGCTGAATAATGCAATAGTATCATTGATCCCTTTGGAAAAGTTACCAAAGTCAGTGGTCAATCTAGACAGTTGGATCACCTGACCTGGAATATTTATTTTCATGTAAGTTGGATGAGCATTAAGGTAATGTAAATAACTGTTAGAGAAACAAGGTTTTCTGTAGATCCCACTAGAAAAACTATGACTGGCAGCATCCCAGCTAACTACTACATCCAAATATGGAACACCTTCTCCTACTTTGCTCAAGAAAAAGCTTAAAACGTTAGTACTATTATTAATGTCTTTAACAGATGCATCTGTCTGATCTAAAGGTGCATCAGTAATAAAAAACAGGTCATCCACAAACCTCTTATACATCTTAACATGTCTTTCAAAAAATGGAATGTTTTTTAGAAGTTGGGTCTTCCACCAGCCCATCTTCAAGGTTAGCAAAAAAAGTACAATGATGGGACACATAGCAACATCCTTGAGCTGTTGGTAATATTTACCATTAAATAGAAAAAAGTTATTTTCTAATATCACCTCCATCAACTCACAACAAATGCTAACCGTGTCACTAGAAAAACTGGTATATTTAACCAAAAATAACCTCAGATATTCAATGCCTTCAGCACTAGGTATACTGGTGTAAATAGATTTAACATCCGAGGTAAATAACCTAAGTGCTAAAGTGTTTGAAGTGAATGACCACAAAGAATCCAAAGAATTCCAGGAATCCTTGATAAAACTGTTCAATTTCTGCACCGGGGATTCAAAAAGTGATCTAAAAAGTGATACAGTTTCACTTTTAACTCCCAGAAGCAGAAATTATCGGTTTAAACAGCAGTGGAAAAACCTGACTATACAGTTTAGGAATTTCAAAAAGGATTTCTATTTTAGGATGTTCAACATAAGTAAACTTGTAACAGTCAAAAGAAATCAAACCATTGGTTAGCAACTCAAGCAGGGCATTGTGAACATACTTATACCGCAGATGAATGTCAGCCAAAGTCACAGATCTATATTCCAAAGGGTTGGTTAACATCTTTTCAATTTCATTAATATAGTCAGATTGATACATAATAACTAGACCACTGCTGTTATCGACTTTAATAAACCATAAATCAAGTCTATTACTAAGTTCAACTAAAGCATTCATTTCTTTGTTGACTAAGTTAAAAAACTTATTATCAGTTTTACCTTCAGCCGTTCTCAAAATGTACTACTCACACAAATCCATAGTAGCCTGTAATGGAGGGTTGAAGCAGCTAGATTTCCTAAAAACACATCAATCATTGTATTCAATGTCCTAAAAAACATAAGCTAAGTTAAGCTTTTTACAAAAAAGTTTGAAATTGAGAAAGGTGTTTTCAATATTTGCTCTTTTACTAGGTATAAAAAACAAACCTTTCTGAAGAAGACTAATTTGTATACCATTAAAGTTCTGTTTAGTAAAATTGTAAATGTCTGATAACAGACTGCAATGTTGAAAAAAACTCATTCTTTGAACCAACATTTAGTATCTCCACTTCCATTGCCTGCCTCTGCCCCTGTTGGACTGGTCACCTATGGTCAAGGGAGCATGTTGACTGACTGGACACGTCACTCAGTTCTGAATAGGAGCAGTCCTTTTTGTTGACTATCTTTTCAGATCTCTTTAAAGGCTCATTGGATAAAAAATCTACCTTTCCAAGTTGTCCAGCATCCCTACCACCTTCTGAAAGAATTTCAGTGCTTTCACTGCTAATAATTTGTTATCACCATGAACGGCAGGAAGTGGAAAGTCTTTACCTGCATCATTGGCTTTGGTGTCTTTAATTAACTTCTTCTTTCTTTCAACTATAGTGAAAGCCCCTCTATTGAGGTTAGTAAAGATGTTGTCAACCTCAGCCTTAACATGCTCTTGAGCCAAAAATCTCACAATACTTACATCCAGGGCCTGGATTTTTGTGTTAAGAGACTGCATCAAAAGTTCATTATGTTCTATTAACAGTTTCAGCCCTGTATCATTACAAACCTCAGTTAGTTATTTACAAAAATGATCATCCTTCCCTGGAAAATCAGGTATTCCCTTTACTTCAGGTACAGTGATGTAATAAATTAAGTTATCAGATATCTGGGTCAGTGCAGATAACCTCCCTGCAATAACATAAATTATTCAATCAACAAATGCTATACATTTGTTGGATAATTTATGTTTAAATAATGAATTGATGTTGCATTGTTATTTTCTGATGAAGTCTTTTGATGAAAAGTTGATATATTAAAGTTGGGATATGCTTAAAAGTTTGACATATGATCATTTCTAATATTTTATGATTTTTAGAATGGTTTTTATACTACAGTGTTATTGGTTACCACTGATCGGTTCACTACATTTTTTGTTGTGTGAGATATATTTGATCTTAGAATTATTTTATCTAGACTAAAAATATCTAAAACTTTAAAGTGAGACACATTTTATCTAAAATTTAATCTAATCACATTTTCTTGGAAAAGTGGAACAACAGACAATTGCTTCTAGTGTGGTTTAAGGTGTTAGAACAGTAGGAATCACAACACAAAATGGTCTAGTGCACAAGTTGTACCTTGCTAATGCCCACATATGTGTTGTACATCCATATCTACAAGTTTGTGTTTGGGTATCAGCAGTTATTCAGAGTGTGTAGTGTTTTCTCTTTTTGCTCCACAGTTGTGTGGTGCTGGAGGTGTGGATGGTATGGGTAGCTTGCCTCTCCCACCCCACACCCCTGCAAAAAATACTTGTGGAGAAATATTTGGTGTATATCAAATCTGAAATATTATTTGATTAAATTAAATGTATCTTAGATTAAATTTTCAGATATTTTGTGATTATATCAAGGGTGCTTTAGATTAAAAGCAAGATTTTATATGTGTGCGTATATATATATATATATATATATATATATATATATATATATATATATATATATATATACACACACACACACACACACACACACACACACACACACACATACAAGATGGCCTTGCTGAGCTTGCCTGCTATCACTCTGGATTTCCCCAGGATGTGCATTGCCAACAGAAAGCGCTGGGTGGAAACAGCCCACTGCCATACTCTAAGGGCCTCTCAACAAAGGTGGTAAGATCTGGTTCCTCCTTGTTTGTTCAAATACCAGACCACCGACATATTGTCTGTCTGAATCGCAATCGTACCCAGAGGAAGAAAGTCCTGAAAGTACTGCAATGCCAAATGTACCGCTCTTATCTCCAGGACATTGATATGCAGATGTGTCTCTTGATCGGTCCATGTGCATTGGGCTGTCTTTCCCTGAAAATGCACCCCACCCTATCAGGGAAGTGTCCATGGTCACTGTGGCTGCTGGAGGGGGTAGACAAACGGGCATCCTATTGTGACATGAAGTGAGTTCAACCACCACTGAAGGTAATTTTTGCAGGAATTTGTTATCATTATAGTGTGAGACATGGGAAGCTCTTGGTAAGACCATTGAGCAAACAACAGCCATTGTAGTATCTGCATGTGCATACAAGCTAGTGGTATGGCTAGAATTGCTGCTGCCATCATGCCTAATAATTTCAGAACTTCTGATGCTGGTGCTCTGTCTTTTGATATCAAAAGGCTGAGGTGCTGACAAAGAAGAAAGACTCTTTCTATTGGTGGTGGTGGTGTCCAACTCTGCCTCGATAAAAACGATATGCTGCGATGGCGACAAGGCAGATTTTTCTGAGTTGATTGTAATGCCCAGATGATTGCAGAGTAACAGAGTGGACTCCCTGGCCTGAATGAGTTGATTCCTGATGGTGGCAGAAAAGAGCCAATCTTCTAGGTGCGGAAACACCTGGAATCCTAGATGCCTCAGATGAGCCGTGACCACTGCCATGCATTTGGTGAACACTCTGGGGGCTGTAGTGAGACCATTGGTAATCGGTAATTTGTATCACAGAGATTGCTACTTTCAGCATGTTACTTGGTACTTTTATAAAGCTGAATACAAATTATAATTAGAAGTGCAGTGCGAGGAGAAGTGGTTTGAGTTGTGTGCTGCTTGTTTTTTTATACTTGATTTCGACTGGCATTCCAGTAATGCATTTAAAAAGTAATTTATTTTTTCATGCCTCACAACCTGTTTGTTTCCATCTAGATATTAAGTAAGCTGTCATGTAGCCAATATACTGAAATATTTTTTTTCTTCTCCACTCCATTTTGTCTTGATTGGACTCTCATAATGATGGTTTGGCACCCAGGGCAGTATATTTAATTAAAGTCACAGTTTGTGTGGCTTTGAGCATAGCTCCACCCCTTTCTAGTTGGCCACACCCTTTCCCATTGGCCCCACCCATTCAGCTGTCTCCTGCAGTTCCCTTTAATTTGAAGTCACCAGCTAGGGTTGCCACCTTCGTTCACGCTAAAAAAACCCGAGACGCCGCCGCGCCGTGTCACCAGTACCCCAAACCCCCCGCCCCCACCCCTCACCGCCACCAACATGTATTTTTGTGATGTGAGCGCCGCATCAGCGAGGCACCTTTTTTTTCCGCCCCTCGCCTGGTTTCTTTGCCTCCTTTTAGCTGAAAGCCTGTAATAAATCAACCATCCGTAGTATCAAAACCGATCCATTTTTTTTGGTTGCTTTGGTTCCCGCTGCTTGCTTTTCTGCTAATTTATAGCATCAATCAACGAAAAAACATAGCATAGTCTGTTTCCTTTTTAGTTCAGGAATAATCGTTTGTTGAAACAGCTTCCCTGAGTTCGGTTTGATTTCCTGATAGTCTGACGAGAAATTGATTAGGAAAGCGTATCACCAGCTGCCACTGAATGTTTTGTTGTCATAAATGTTTTGTGTTCCCCTACATCTATTTATGCTCTGTTTATAAGTTCCCACACTGCAACTATACTGTCACTTTTTCTAAATAGTTTGTCACTCATCTTTTGTTGTATATGCTGGTATTTGTTGTTTGTGCAGCAGCTTTTATGTAGGGAAAACCTCTAGAAGACTGTCAGACAGAATTAAAGAGCATTTGGGGGCTATTAGGTCTAGGAACATGAACAATGCTATTGCTAAACATAGTATGACATGCTAATTTTGTTAAGTTTCAGTTTTTGGTGTTGGAACGGGGTTGATGTTTTCTTTGGTAATACAGATACCTACTTGGAACTAAGGGAACTTAAGTGGCAGCTACTGTTGAACTCTGAAGCTTCCCCTGGTTTAAATGAAAATATAAACATAAAATGTGCTCTGAGATGGTTTAACTGATTAATTTGCATATATTCAGTTCTACAAGTGTTCTTTTGTTCAGTTTGAATGTATACTGCTAGATCATTGGTTAATGTATATAAGCATTAATAAGATTCTAGGCAAAACAGTCATATAAAAAAGTGTGGCCTAATGGCGAGGTTCAACTGAACAGTTTATCAGTTCTCACCACGTCACAGGAATAAAAGTCCTCTTCAGGAACACACAAGTCATAAAATACTTTCAAGTATCAAGTATCCGGTAAAAAAAAGACACGAGTAAAAGATAATAAAATGATTGTATTTATTGTACCACACAGGCTTCACACAGACTTTCATACTTCTTACTTGAAAGCATTAATAAGATTCTACTGTTCACTCACATGGTATGTATCTTAGTTTTTATCATACTGTCATTCAAATGCATTTCATTCTGAAGAAGTTCTACTACTTATAAAGAATGGAAGCTTAATTATCTGTTCTTACTCTGTATATATTTATTTATTTAAATATTTAAAGGTTTATCTGTTGTTGCAGACGCTTTTCATTTTATTTATTTTTTTATATTTAGAAGTTCACAAAGTATAAGTATTATCTCTTCTATTTTTGCGATTATATCACTCTCTCTCTCTCTCTCTATATATATATATATATATATGTATATATATATATACACACACACACACACACACACACATATATATATATATATATATATATATATATATATATATATATATATACAGTCTGTATTAATAAACTAAATTCAAGACTCTATAACTTTTCATTTTATAATCTAAAAGATGCCTATTAATACTAATAATCATAACTGTATAATATGTACTACTTACAAGTATTCAGGTCTATAGTAAAAAGCTGAATTTCACTAATTTGACTGCCCAATATATCTAAACTATTACATTTAAACTTAAACATCAAAAACAAAATATATATAATTATTCAGAGTGTGTAGTGTTTTCTCTTGTTGCTCCACAGTTGTGTGCTGGTGGAGTTGTGGGTGGTATGGGGAGCTTGCCTGGAATCTGGAATGATATTTGATTAAATTAAATGTATCTGAGATTAAATTTTCAGATATTTTGTTATTACATCAAGAGTGCTTTAGATTAAAATCAAGATATATATATATATATATATATATATATATATATATATATATATATATATATATACTGTACAGTTTGTATAAATAAACTAAATTCAAGACTGTAAAACTTTTCATTCTATACTCTGAAAGATGCCTATTAATACTAATAAGCATAACTGCATAGTATGTACTACTTACAAGTATTCAGGTCTATAGTAAAAAGTTGAATTTCACTAATTTGACTGCTCAGTATATCTAAACCATTACATTTAAACTTAAACATCAAAAACTATATATATATATATATATATATATATATATATATATATATATATGTATATATATATATATATATATATATATATATATATATATGTATATATATGTGTGTGTGTGTGTGTGTGTGTGTGTGTGTGTGTGTGTGTGTGTGTGTGTGTGTACAAAACAGTGTTTTTGCTGGGGGTGCAAGTCCCTCTGTACCCCTACACCCAAGCTACATTAAATTCCAACTCTGGAATCACACAGCAGTGAGGAAAATGTCAAACTCCCCTAACCAACTGTGTGCGATCTCATAGAAAACGTGCAGTGCAGCATACTGATAGTTAAGATTCACTATCCGTTATTCAACATTATTATAAGCCTTTATGCACTTGACTGAACAAATGCACTACTTTTATAATAAGAACTGATCTAATACTAAACATAAAAAGTTCAACCATGTGCATTTAGACCAAAAGAATGGAACCAAAAAAAGTATTTATAACCTTCTTTAAAGTTTGAGAAAAACAGTATAGAAGTTAATATAGTGGTCATGTTTATAAATTTACTGAATAAATCATTCATTACATTTTGGTTTTGTTTGTATAGATTTGCTGTTATAAGCTTTGTCATAATGAGGTTCACTTATATCAGGGCTACATGCAGCCTACGAACACATCCAATGCAGCCCACAAAGATTTTTTCATTCACTCATTTATTCTCCATTTACTGGTTCTTCCCTATGTGTTGATATGAAAATAAGGCAATCCCAAAACAGAAAAGCGTATGCAACCAAGAAGCAACAGCTCACGGCCAGAGCAAACACCAGAACCTGGATACAAATGATGTTCGAACAAAATCCTTTATTTACATTTTTAAGACAAAAAGCATTTGCTAATACAGCTTTAAGCATCAGAAATGGCTTAATTAAGCATAAGTAATTGCAATCAATTATAACTAATAATAGAATGATTGGGAGGCCAAAAGCATATAAAAATGGAAGGTATTCCCAGTTTCTAATTGTCTTGATAAAGCCTGGGAGAGCCGCTTGACTTCATTGGAGTGTTGTTTTGTGAGCTGTCCGTTTTATGTGGATAACGAAGGTGTAAATAAAGGATTTTGTTCGAACATCATTTGTATCCAGGTTCTGGTGTTTGCTCTGGCCGTGAGATGAAAATAAGGCAGGTAATCAGAAAATCAACAAATGTTTGCACATGGAAAAGTAAGGTAGTACAAGTTTAATCCCCCCAGGTATTTTTAGTACCAGAAACCAAAATATGCCTGTGGACTGTGGTAATAGTAAAAACTGCACACAACAGCAATCCATTATATTTTTTAAGTTTTTTGTAGTATTACAGTGACTGAGGTGGGCTGTAGCTGAGAATGCAACAATACATTGAAATATTTTACTTTGGTCTTTTTTTTCCTTTCCTTTCCAATCATGAAACTGCTCACCAAACTCAATGCACTCAGATTTCAGTATAAGAGATTACATGAGACAGTAACCTGTAAGTGATTGGAGTACAATAATAATTGATATGGTCTACTGGGTTGAGGGCAGTGCATATGAGTCTAAAACAGCAGGAAGTTGAAATACATTACTGTGGCTATTCAGTATTTCACTTTATTTTTATTATTTATTTTACATTTGTTGACCGGGCTAGTCTAGCTGGATATATTTCCATTTTCAGTAGAGGCCCGGGGAGAAAAGCTCCACATAAAACATAAGCAATGAGACATAAACAATGAGACATATTGTTAATAAACACATTGAATAAAAATAAGAAAAAAGTAGTAATAAAAAATAGTAATAATAATAAAACCTGGTGATAAAGTTAACAAAATTAAGGCACACCATCAAAAAGTCGTGACTAGAGTTAGGTCAGTTTCAAAGCTTCTAACATAATTCAAACAGGCTATGCCAAGGCTCCTGCTATAGTAAGAAAAAATAGTACAAGTGGATAGAGAAGAAGGAGAAAAGAGTACGATAAAGAGAGAGGGAAGAGACAGTAGTCAAGAAAAGAGAGAAGAAAATGAAAAAAAGACAAACAAGAGGATATAGGAGAGGTAAGAGAAATGGGTCAAGAGCATAGAAGGAATACAAGGGAAAAGAAAGGTAATTATTAGGTCTTCAGCACAAGATAGGGTAAAAAGGTCAGGAGAGGGGGGGGGGAGTCAGTCAGGTGTATTACATAAGCAAAGCCAGTGGTTTTGGAAGTACAGTTTGATTTGTTGTTTGAAGAGAGGTAGGGATGTGATTAGAGATATATATCCCTAGGTAGCAAATTCCATACTCGACCTACAGTATTAGTGAATAAAGAGTCACCAGCTAAGTTGTGAGCTTTTATGGGTTTGGTCAAGATTTTAGAAGAGGAGCGAAGGGAGGTAAGATTGTTATAAGTGAGTAAGAGCTGAGATAGAATAGGGGTGTTATCAGGTTGGTATAGAATTTTGTGGGCAATAGTAAGTTGTGAGATTATAAGATGATTTTTTAGTTCTAGCCAGCCTAGAAGTTTCAAATTAAGGCAGTGATGGGTTTTGAAAGGGTTACCAGTGGCTTAAGGGCAATGTTATTATAGCAAGTTGCAAATTTGTTTAGGTTAGTTTTCTTGTGGTTAGTGAAGATAGGAGAGGCATAAAAGAGAGTGGATATGAGATGGGAGTGGGCAATAGTAGCTCTAGCAGAAGGGGTGAGAAATGGTTTAATACGGTATAGGGATCCAATCTTTCTGTTTACTGATTTGATGGTGTTGTTGATGTGTTGATCAAAAGAGAGATTATTATCAATGGTTATGCCAAGTAGTTTAGTTGTCGAGTCAGGAGAGATGACCGTGTTGTTGTTGTTTGACAGGATGGTGAAATGTAATGGGGAGGTACGAGTGGTGGGGGTGAAGAGGGGGAGTTTAATTTTTTTAGCATTAAGGAGGAGGTATCGTCTAGTAAACCAAGTTTCTACTGTGTTGAAGATATTTTGGATTAGTGAGATTAGGTTAGAAGAGGAGGATGCTGAACAAATAATAGTGGAGTCGTCAGTGTATTGAACGCAGGTGGCTTGAGGAATTACAGAGTGGAGATCATTAATAAAGAGGGAGAAGAGAAGTGGGCCAAGAATAGAGCCTTGAGGGACTCCAATAGAAATGGGCAGTAAGGAGGAGATGTGGTTGTCCCAAAGAACGGCTTGTTGTCTGTTGCTGAGATATGAACTAAACCATTTTATAGTAAGTTTATCAAATGAGAGGGAATCAAGAATAGTAATTAAAGCAGAGTGGTTAATCATGTCAAAAGCTTTGAGAGGTCAATGAATAGAGCAGAAGAGAAAAGGTTATTATTGTGATTGTTGTTGATAGTATCAACAAAGGAAAGGAGGGCAGTGATGGTGCTATGGTGGGGTCTAAAGCCATGTTGACAGTTAGCTATAATATTGTGTAGGGAGAGATACTGTACAAGTTGCTGATGAATACATTTCTCCATAATCTTTGCTAAAGGTGAGAGAAGTGCAATTGGCCTAAAGTTAGAGAAGTCAATAGAATTACTGCCTTTGTGTAGAGGGATAATATGAGAGACTTTCCAGATGTCAGGGATGGTTCCCTCTTGGATGGTCCTATTTATAAGTATAGTTATTGGGTATGCAATTTCTTTGGCTGCCTTTTGCAGAAAAAGGGATGGGAGCTTGTCGGCAGAGGGGGTGCAGGGTTTCAGTTTGGAGATAAGTCTAAAGATGACAGAGGTAGAGATAGGTTGTAGAGAGAAGTTGTAGGAAGAGTCTACTAGATTATTTGGAGGGTAGAAGTTATTAGTGTTCAGTTGACTAGCAAGAGATTGAATGGTTTCAGTAAAGAAAGAGTTAAAAGCGTTTGCAGTTTGGTGAGGGGTGTCTGGGTCAGCGTTTAGTGGGGAGAGAGTTTTGGCAGTTCCTGGTGATAGGAGTCTATTGATTGAGGACCAGAATTGTTTTGGATTGTTAAAATGGGTTTCTTGTAGTTCACAGTAAAACTTTCTTTTGTCATTTATTATAGCTTTTTTGGTAAGGTTTCTAAGTTGGCAAAACTGAAGGAAATCAGAGCTAATTCTATGGCATCTCCATTTGGCCCAAACCTTATTTTTAGAGAGGATTAGTTTCTTAGTTTCATTTGAGAGCCATGGGGCTGAATTTGACCTCATTCTAATGGTTCGCTCAGGAGCATGTTTATTCAAAATAGAAAGAAAAGTGGAATTAAAGAATAATACTGCTTCGTTCAGTGGAAGTATTTTTAAGGGGTTCCAGTTACAAGCTCTGAGTTCATTTTGAAATAGGTCAGTTTTAAAGTGTTTGGTAGAACGAATATTTCTTATATTAGGGAGGTGTAGATAGTCAGTCTTCTCTCTTGTAATATAGGTTAAGCAATGATCACTGAGATCATCAGGCATAGTTCCTACTTTATATGTGATGTTAACTTTGTTTATGAGTATCCAGTCTAAAATAGTCTGTTTTTTACTTTGTTTATTAAGCCTTGTAGTAGAGGTAATGGTTTGGGTGAAACCATTTAGGTTAATGTGAGAGGTGGGATTGTCAGTGTTAATAGTATTCCAGTCTATATTAAAGTCACCAAGAATTATAGTTTCTTGGGGGTAGTTAATGGAAACCCAACTAAGAAAGTCTTCTAAGATAGGTATATTGTTGCCGGGTGGTATGTACATACAGATTATGTAAAGGGCTTTCTGTGCATTTAGTTGGAGTTTAGTGATGATGGCTTCCACTTTACTGTCTTGGGTTGGACAGGCTGAAAAGGTAGAGATGTTGAGATGATTCTTAAACAGAATCACTACACCACCACCCTTTCGTTTAGTACGGTCAAGCCTTAGTATATTATAGCCTTGGGGTATGATTTCAGTGTCTTTGGTGGCTGGTTTAAGCCAGGTTTCAGTGAGACAGAGAATGTCAAAACAGTGAGTGTCTAGGAGGGCATGTAGGTAGGGTACTTTGTTGTTTACGCTACATATGTTAAGATGCCCTAAGAGAAGAGTATTATTGGAGATTGGTCTGGATGTTTGAATAGAAGGGTTTATGGGGCCAGGGTTGGGGTGAACATCACCGTCTTGTAGGGTAGGGTCATCAGGTATGGGTGTAAGGTTGCTGTTTAGAAGGGTTAGAGGTTTCACTTTTTTATCTGAGGGTAGGGTGTAGGTAAGGTGAGAGTGCCTATGGAATTTAGGTAAGTAGTAGCTAGAGGTGGAATTGACATTTAGGAAAGAATTGAGAGGAGTGTGAAAGGAAGAAGTATGTTTTTGTATGTGGATTGGCTGAATATGGAGTGGGTATTCTATGAAGGAAAGGAGGTAAGTAGAGAAAAGTGTAGTTAAGAGTAGCACTGAGAGTATAAGCCGTGTGGATAAGTTGAGGGTCATTTCTATGAGTGAGTAAGGTGGAAGTGATTATAAAGTGGAGGTATATGAATAGGGTTAACAAGGTGGTAGTATGTGTATAAGTTGAAAGGAAAAATAGTATGGAAGTAAGACAAGTGATAGGGATATTAAAGTATATACAATATAGAGGGACAGGTTAAGTGAGTGGAATGAAATAGAATAGGAGATAAAAGAGGAAAGAGGAGAGAGGCAGGTCTTAGGATAGGAGGGTTAGCAAGCAAAAGAGGAAAGTAGGAGGAGGCTGTGGGGTATGGAGAGGGGAGGGGTTCAATTTTGGCGGGAAGCAGGCGGATAGGGTGGTATGGTAATGGGTGGGACTGGAGATGTAGAAGGCTAGGACCCCTGGGGTGGGTGGGAATTGGGGGTAGGGAGAGGAGCGGAGTGAGCCTGCAGGCTTAATGGAGCGGACACACAGAGTAGACCAAGGAGGAAGGAAAAAGTATCAGAGAAAGCTAGGTACGTCAAGGTAAGAGAGGGTAGCCTAGGAGGAGAGGATAAGAGAGAATATCAAAAGGAGGAAAGGGATAGGGGTAGGAAAGGTGGGCATAAATACTAGTCTAATGAGTAAAGAAGGGGATAGGGTGACATCTAGTGGTCAACAGTGGAGATGCAGTAAGCATACAAAGGAGCTTCCAAACGTAGAACTAGAGTAATGGGAGAGAGAGCATAAGCTAAATAGCAGTCCAAGGAGAGTGGGAGGAGGTAGTACATGAGTATGGGGGGGTAGCTGCTGGCTTCTTAGCTAGTGGCAAACAGAGAGCTTAGCAGGGAATAGTGGGTTACAAAATTAAAACAGCATGATGTAGGTAGACATACTTTCTTGTTTTCTTGCATTCTAACATTAGGGAGTACACCAAAGGTGGCTATCTTTTTAGAGGTGGAGAGAAAGGCTCTGTGCAAAAGTACAGGGCAGTTAAAAGAACATTATTGAAAGATCACAGATATGGTTTGTCAGAGAGGCAGTATGTGTGTGTGTGTGTGTGTGTGTGTGTGTGTGTGTGTGTGTGTGCGCGTGCATGTGTGCGTGTGTGTATGTGTGTCTAGGAGCAACTAAGATTAAATAAATTACTATGGGTATTATGATTTGCAATTTCTTCACAATGTGACATCAAAAATGTACGCAGAAAGTTGCTATCTTTTGGGTGTGAGGCAATGTGTTTAAACAATGCACAATTTCATGATCACAGTTAAATGATTGACATTGATCATTAGAGAAGGTAGTATATATGTCTAAGAGATATAAACTGAAATACATTACTGTAGATATAATACTTATCTGATTTCTTTGTAGTCAAAGCTGGTGTATTCTTTCAGAAGGGACATATTTCACAAAGACTGTATGACTACAGAAAGAACCAGTGCTAGCGTTTGATGTATTTTAGAAACAACAAACATGTGTTTTGGTATTCAAGTTCTTACTTTATTACAATTTTACAATAATTAGTTGACTGCTTTTTGTGTAATGTCAATTGACCCTTAGATGAGTGTAGTAGTCCTAATGTGAACCTCGTTATTATCTCAGTTTGTGACTCCTAATTTGAACATCAGATACCCATATTTCATACATGCCTACATAAACTTCCAGTAATTGTCACAGATACTGGCAGGTCATATTATGCTGTGTCTTATATTTCTAGCATGCATTGAAGGTTGTTGATTGAAGCACTTAGGTGCTACATTTGACAGGCAATCCACCATGCATTATGTAGGTGTGAATGCCTTAATCTCCGTCAGGGCTGTAGGGATACCCAACCTTTCTGTTATGTTGTGGACTGCAGCTATATAAGATACCTTTTCTACAGACTATGCCCCAGATGACAGTCAGCTTGCAACATGTTCATAATGCCAATAGAGCTGACCTGTGACATGATGTTTTCCCATGCAAGCAGTTACAGGACTCTGGTTATTTATCAAGAAGCAATAGCTAAACCACACTTTAGTAAGGTGAGTAGCAACACCTCATTCTCAGTTTCTGTAAAGTTATTGTGATGTTGGTGGCTTCTTTTACTTCCCTCTGCATTCCTAGATGGGTGGGCAGTATGAGAGCTAGATTATCCTGGATGGTGGATTTGGCATGGCAGGCAGGAATGAATATATCCATACTGGTACAGCATATATTCAGACTTCTATACATTAATTATTCCAGATGTCTGTTATACTTTAGCTAGGTTCCCTTAGGACTGTTGCAGGGACTATAGGGTCTCCATCACACATCTATTGAGGAGATCATCTGGGTAGGCAGTTGTCCTGCCATATTCTACATGTAGTGAGGTGTGTAGATGCCTGCTGTACTAGAACTATTACCCCCATATGTGCTTTTGATTTCAGTCATGACAGAGGCACTTTGTATCACCAGTGCTGCACAGGGTAGGATGTGACAATGTGTTGTATTACCTAGCTTGGAAAATATGTGCACATGCAGTATGATTTTATTGGTGACAGTGGTGCACATCTCAGTGTTTCTGACTGTTGCTGATGTGCTGCTGGAGCTATACGGTTAGGTCTGATGATAACAATGCTATAGTTGTAGGCACCCAAAGCACCATGTCTAGGACAAATGTTCATGTAGCTATGAGCAATTTGTCACACATTCCAAAGACACTGTGGAGTTGTTTCATGCCAATCTACAGGTACCTGCCATAGCAGCTGGCCCACAGGACACACTAACAGTGTATAAACTATCCAGGATGATTATAACAATATCCTCCACAGAAGGAGGCAATAGTACATCCATTGATGATATTGACTCAGGACTGCATGAAGTTGCTGGTTGGGGAAGGCTGCTCGATGGAGATATCTGTATTGCAACCTGGAAGTTGACAGTTCTTTGTAACCTGCTAGTAGGTCTTCTGTAGGCTGTGACATCCAACAATCAGCTGGCCAGGCAGATGATGGGATACCATTCAGTTTCCAAAAAGGTCATCCAAGACATGACATCTGTAAATGGCATCGGCCATGGTGGTGCTAAAAGATGTCATCATAAACCGATATGTGTGATGATAGCACAGACCAATCAGTTGTAAACTCTGATACCTACCACATAGAGTATTGTCTGAAGCCAAATTTTGCAGGCCATGGTAGTATGGTCCAACATAGTCATTTATTTATGTCATTTATATGTTCACTGGTAGGTGAGCTTTGAGGGTCAAGGCAACAACAAGCAGTAGTTAGCAAAACACTGACAGTAAGGCAGCATGTCACATACTGAAGCCACATGGTCTGTTGCTGCCAGACAGTTACTATGGGTCATGTGGCAAATAACCAACCAATCCTATAATGTCACAGCTCAACTGGCCACCATTTTCTACATCATCATACATGGCTATATCAGTGATCTGTAGTAGGATGACAAATCCCTGATTCTACTGTATGGCAGGTAGTAACTTCTAATAGCATGACAGATCATCATACTGAGGACAGGGTAGTATGGCATGTCCTGAATCCTTACCCAGTGTGCATCATTGTCACCACCTTACCACAACTGAGAATGTGTTTTTCATGCGTTGAGGGTCATTTCTATGAGTGAGTAAGGTGGAAGTGATTATAAAGTGGAGGTATATGAATAGGGTTAACAAGGTGGTAGTATGTGTATAAGTTGAAAGGAAAAATAGTATGGAAGTAAGACAAGTGATAGGGATATTAAAGTATATACAATATAGAGGGACAGGTTAAGTGAGTGGAATGAAATAGAATAGGAGATAAAAGAGGAAAGAGGAGAGAGGCAGGTCTTAGGATAGGAGGGTTAGCAAGCAAAAGAGGAAAGTAGGAGGAGGCTGTGGGGTATGGAGAGGGGAGGGGTTCAATTTTGGCGGGAAGCAGGAGGATAGGGTGGTATGGTAATGGGTGGGACTGGAGATGTAGAAGGCTAAGACCCCTGGGGGTGGGTGGGAATTGGGGGTAGGGAGAGGAGTGGAGTGAGCCCGCAGGGCGAATGGAGCGGGACACACAGAGTAGACCAAGGAGGAAGGAAAAAGTATCAGAGAAAGCTAGGTATGTCAAGGTAAGAGAGGGTAGCCTAGGAGGAGAGGATAAGAGAGAATATCAAAAGGAGGAAAGGGATAGGGGTAGGAAAGGTGGGCATAAATACTAGTCTAATGAGTAAAGAAGGGGATAGGGTGACATCTAGTGGTCAACAGTGGAGATGCAGTAAGCATACAAAGGAGCTTCCAAATGTAGAACTAGAGTAATGGGAGACAGAGCATAAGCTAAATAGCAGTCCAAGGAGAGTGGGAGGAGGTAGTACATGAGTATGGGGGGGTAGCTGCTGGCTTCTTAGCTAGTGGCAAACAGAGAGCTTAGCAGGGAATAGTGGGTTACAAAATTAAAACAGCATGATGTAGGTAGACATACTTTCTTGTTTTCTTGCATTCTAACATTAGGGGGCACACCAAAGGTGGCTATCTTTTTAGAGGTGGAGAGAAAGGCTTTGTGCAAAAGTACAGGGCAGTTAAAAGAACATTATTGAAAGATCACAGATAATGGTTTGTCAGAGAGGCAGTGTGTGTGTGTGTGTGTGTGTGTGTGTGTGTGTGTGTGTGTGTGTGTGTGTGTGTGTGTGTGTGCGTGTTTGTGCATGTGTGCGTGTGTGCATGCATGCGTGCATGCGTGTATGTGTCTAGGAGCAACTAAGATTAAATAAATTACTATGGGTATTATGATTTGCAATTTCTTCACAATGTGACATCAAAAATGTACGCAGAAAGTTGCTATATTTTGGGTGTGAGGCAATGTGTTTAAACAATGCACAATTTCATGATCACAGTTAAATGATTGACATCGATCATTAGAGAAGGTAGTATATATGTCTAAGAGATATAAACTGAAATACATTACTGTAGATATAATACTTATCTGATTTCTTTGTAGTCAAAGCTGGTGTATTCTTTCAGAAGAGACATATTTCACAAAGAGTGTATGACTAGAGAAAGAACCAGTGCTAGCGTTTGATGTATTTTAGAAACAACAAAGCCAAAACATGTGTTTTGGTATTCAAGTTGTTACTTTATTACAATTTTACAATAATTAGTTAACTGCTTTTGTGTAATGTCAATTAACCCTTAGATGAGTGTAGTAGTCCTAATGTGAACCTCATTATTATCTCAGTTTGTGACTCCTAATTTGAACATCAGATACCCATATTTCATACATGCCTACATAAACTTCCAGTAATTGTCACAGATACTGGCAGGTCATATTATGCTGTGTCTTCTTATATATATTTCTAGCATGCATTGAAGGTTGTTGATTGAAGCACTTAGGTGCTACATTTGACAGGCAATCCACCATGCATTATGTAGGTGTGAATGCCTTAATCTCCGTCAGGGCTGTAGGGATACCCAACCTTTCTGTTATGTTGTGGACTGCAGCTATATAAGATACCTTTTCTACAGACTATGCCCCAGATGACAGTCAGCTTGCAACATGTTCATAATGCCAATAGAGCTGACCTGTGACATGATGTTTTCCCATGCAAGCAGTTACAGGACTCTGGTTATTTACCAAGAAGCAATAGCTAAACCACACTTTAGTAAGGAGAGTAGCAACACCTCATTTTCAGTTTCTGTAAAGTTATTGTGATGTTGGTGGCTTCTTTTACTTCCCTCTGCATTCCTAGATGGGTGGGCAGTATGACAGCCAGATTACCCTGGATGATGGATTTGGCATGGCAGGCAGGAATAAATATATCCATACTGGTACAGCATATATTCAGACTTCTATACATTAATTTTTCCAGATGTCTGTTATACTTTAGCTATGTTCCCTTAGGACTGTTGCAGGGACTATAGGGTCTCCATCACACATCTATTGAGGAGATCATCTGGGTAGGCAGTTGTCCTGCCATATTCTACATGTAGTGAGGTGTGTAGATGCCTGCTGTACTAGAACTATTACCCCCATATGTGCTTTGGATTTCAGTCATGACAGAGGCACTTTGTATCACCAGTGCTGCACAGGGTAGGATGTGGCAATGTGTTGTATTACCTAGCTTGGAAAATATGTGCACATGCAGTATGATTTTATTGGTGACAGTGGTGCACATCTCAGTGTTTCTGACTGTTGCTGATGTGCTGCTGGTGCTATACGGTTAGGTCTGATGATAGCAATGCTATAGTTGTAGGCACCAAAAACACCATGTCTAGGACAAATGTTCATGTAGCTATGAGCAATTTGTCACACATTCCAAAGACACTGTGGAGTTGTTTCATGCCAATCTACAGGTACCTGCCATAGCAGCTGGCAAATAGGACACAGTAACAGTGTATAAACTATCCAGGATGATTATAACAATATCCACCACAGAAGGAGGCAATAGTACATCCATTGATGATATTGACTCAGGACTGCATGAAGTTGCTGGTTGGGGAAGGCTGCTCAATGGAGATATCTGTATTGCAACCTGGAAGTTGACAGTTCTTTGTAACCTGCTAGTAGGTCTCCTGTAGGCTGTGACATCCAACAATCAGCTGGCCAGGCAGATGATGGGATACTATTCAGTTTCCAAAAAGGTCATCCAAGACATGACATCTGTAAATGGCATTGGCCACGATGGTGCCAAAAGATGTCATCATAAACCGATATGTGTGATGATAGCACAGACCAATCAGTTGTAAACTCTGATACCTACCACATAGAGTATTGCCTGAAGCCAAATTTTGCAGGCCATGGTAGTATGGTCCAACATAGTCATTTATTTATGTAATTTATATGTTCCCTGGTAGGTGAGCTTTGAGGGTCAAGGCAACAACAAGCAGTAGTTAGCAAAACACTGACAGTAAGGCAGCATGTCACATACTGAAGCCACATAGTCTGTTGCTGCCAGACAGTTACTATGGGTCATGTGGCAAATAACCAACCAATCCTATAATGTCACAGCTCAACTGGCCACCTTTTTCTACATCATCATACATGGCTATATCAGTGATCTGTAGTAGGATGACAAATCCCTGATTCTACTGTATGGCAGGTAGTAACTTCTAATAGCATGACAGATCATCATACTGAGGACAGGGTAGTATGGCATGTCCTGGAATCCTTACCCAGTGTGCACCATTGTCACCACCTTACCACAACTGAGAATGTGTTTTTCATGCACCCTCTATCATCCAGTCCCCAAACTGTATGCGTATGACCATTGTCCATAGTCTGAGTGCCCCATTTTATCCATGCAAACTTTTATTCTTCTGTTTATGTACATCATATGCACATTGTAATTAGTCAGCATAGTCTTCACATGTCATAGCATGGCATGTCCATTTCTGCGTGCAGCATTTTGGACTATATGCTTTTTTCACAGTACTATGGCATGGTGCATAACTGCATAGCAGATACTAGCATATGGCCTGTATTAGGATGTATCAGTCTCAATGTGTTCTCACTAGTGTTTGTGTCTCATCTGATTCTTCCTGGCTGCTGCCTTCTCTGTCACTGGATGACTGTAGTTCTGGATGTGCTGTTAGTCCCAGAGGGCCATGTGTCTGGCTTTCTTCTCCTATGTGTTTTCGTGTTAGCTAATTATGCAGCATGGTACAAAATACAAACATTTCTCCAACCTTCTCTGATGAATATGGTAGGGCAACACCAAAAGAGTCCTGGCATTTAAAGTGTTCCTTCAATACACTCTAGATGTTCCTTTGGTATGTACAGCATGGGCATGATGATCACTAGTTTTAATTGGCTGGCAGATTAACGAAATGAGCCAAGACTCTAAATGCTGTCCTGCATCATCGGTAGTGGACATATGGACACATATGGGTGTCTTTCTTTTGCACATACTTGTCCTGTGTCATATATGCTGCCTTGTATTCTATGTCTCCTTAATTGTCAGATGACCATGCCTAATTTGGCCACTTCCTCACGGGAAAAGTAAAATGGCAAGTTGTTTTTACTGCTGCTGCAGTTACTTTCTACTTGAGTCATTTTCTTTTTTATTTACTTATTTCTCGTTTGCTCACCAAATTACCACATTTAGCAATGGTAGGAAAAATTAAGGCAAAGTAATGCAGTTACATGTGTGCATGTGAATGCGCAAGTGTTTCTAAGACAGACTATGTATATGTGCGAGTGTGTTTGTGTGTACTTATGTCTCAACTTCTTTGCTCAAGAATTCTGAATGAAGTAGGCTGTGGCATAGAAGATAAAGCCCTATCTAAAGCCCATGGAGACCTGGGTTTGATTAACAGCTCAGGTGTCTGAGGTGCTGACAGAGAGGGATGTGCATGCCCATCTGGTGGGGGGGTGGGGGTGGCATTCATCTAGCTGTTCCCTGTGGGGAAGTGTAGTCCATGGAGGGAAGTAGCTCTTAGATATTACAAGCCAATACAGAGTGGGGATACAAGGGGTAGGACAGAGATAGTCTGCGGGCACTAAGAGAAGCTGACCATAGCAATTGAGCTAGAAAGAATGAAGCAGAAGAGGAGCAAAATGAATAAATAGGGAATTTTAAATGAAGCCTACAATAATGGGGTATAAAGATCCAAAATTGGGGACAATTTTTAAATATTAAGGAACAAAGAATCACCAATAACCAACCAGATAAGTGCTCCATTGCTCAAGTAATAAAAATGTGTATCTCAAACTAAAAAACTCTAACAAAGCAACCAGGCAAAATCGTGATGTGTTGAGGCCAATAAAATAAAATTTTATTACAAATAATAAGCGCTTTCACTAAATAGCTTCTTCAGATCAAAAGTCTTTGATCTGAAGAAGCTATTTAGCAAAAGCGCTTATTATTTGTAATAAAATTTTATTTTATTGGCCTCAACACATCGTAATTTTGCCTGGTTGCTTTGTTAGTTTTTTAATTTTTAAATATTACCTTAATTCACTTAAAAAGTTCATAGAGCAAAAGGTTTGGCATCAACATGAAACAATAAGAAGCATGAAACTATAATTCTGGATTTGTTGTTTGACTGTAATCCTCAGAAATTTATTAGGAAATTGTGCATATTTCAAGGGGCAGAGCAAATATATGAGGCAAAATCAGACACATCCTTCTGTATTTTTTCATCCAGACATCTGAGGTTTACACATTCAAGAAAGTGACTCAAATTGTGTTTCTGTGTTTGTGTTTGTGCACACAAGCGCATGCACATTTTGTGTATGTGCATTGCTTCTGTGATTTCTGTTTCTTGAGTGTGAATTTATTTGTACCTCTGCATCTGTGTGTGTGTGTGTGTGTGTGTGTGTGTGTGTGTGTGTGTGTGTGTGTGTGTGTGTGTGTGTGTGTGTGTGTGAGTGTGTGTGTCTGTGTCTGTGATTCTGAATGTGTTTGCATGTGAGAGATTGCCTCTGTTCCTCAGCGTATATGTGTGTGTGTGTGTGTGTGTGTGTGTGTGTGTGTGTGTGTGTGTGTGTGTGTGTGTGTGTAGACAGTATTAAATATTTACATAGCATATTCTTTGGATGTAAAATATGGTCTCCAACAGCAACACATGCAAATACTTGGCATGTAGTAAAACAACTCAAAAAACAAAAAAAAATGCCAAAAACAGCACTCAGGACACACTTGAACAAACTCCATTTAACACTTTTCATTCTGAATTTTCATGGGACTTCATCAGAACCTCATGTCCTTCAACAGCAATTATATAGCCTACAATAACTTTGAAACATTAGGTGGATGAACTGTTTTACATCAAAATTATAAAAAATATGTATACATTCATAATAAAATAAATACAATTAAACCAATAGCCAATTTTCTAAGCTCAATAATGTCCTCCAGGGTATCTGTTACAGGGAAAACAAACCTTCCAGAGGTGTGCAGGCCTTCTTCCTGTGGGGTTGGACCTCATAACTCCAATGGGCAGGCCATAATGCTCACTCAGCAGTCCACTACTGCTTGCATATTCTGGTGTATTAAGCTTGCTCCAGATGCAAGCATATTGCTTTAGGCAAACTTGCAGTTTGCAGTGTGTCCCACCAAGTTTCGCTTTGCCCTGTATCAAAGTATCAGAGTCATTACTGAACTGCATGTCTCACATCACTGCTCTCATTTGCACATTTTCTTACTGATTATAATATACTATTTTTTGATATTGCTAGATGCATGTATGTTTTAATGACTAGCAAACCTTCAAAGCATATCTGCACATAAGGCATATCATGCTCTCTACTGCACATATTATTTCTGAATACCATCCTTGATTTCTCAACCAATCATTTTAAAGAGAAAGTAATATCTAAGAAATGATAGTTCTACTTTTTGATGAATTGTAACTTCCTGATTTCTATTTCCCCAACCTCGGCTTCCTTATTGTGCAGTTCCTAGAATCATTTTCCATTATTCAGCAATATTCCAGATTGCACTTGTGCAAGCCATTTTTTTTAACCTTCAAGGTTACCCTTTTCAGGTCTATATTACATGATCGAATGATCACAATAGCAAATGCTCTAAAGAGTGAAAACACACCACATCGAAACATTATTTTGGGGGGGCTGTGCCCCCCATACCCCCTGCTAGATATATATACCAACTCCAAGATCACACTACAGTAAGGAAAGGGCAAATATTCTGTTCTTCACTGTACTAACAATCCCACAGAAAGCACTTTGATGTGCTGCATTTTCACTCTTTAGAGCGTTCGCTATTAGGATCATTCGATCATGTAATATAGACCCACTCTTTTCTATGCACTTGTGCAGCCATAAAATTAGTAATAAGGGTTGTATTGGGGGCAACAGATGCTATGAAGGGGGCTTGCCACCATGCTTAACAGGTTTTTATGATTGACGTTATCTGCAGTTTCTGCTAGTGTGTTCAGTGAGAATGGCTCATCCAGTCTATTGTTGACATCTTCCAAGTCAGCTTCTTGTAGTAGATCCCCAAAAGTGTATAACTTCTGCTTCTATTTATAAAATAATAGTTTGCATTCTAGTAAATACTTGATAGAAATATTAAATGCATTCTGTAGAATACATAACTCCCCGAATATTGCCCTTCTATACTTTTTAAATACATGCCAGTTTATATAGACAATTCTTGTTGTAAGAGTTGTTTCAGATTACTGTGGTCTACCATTATCCCTAAAGCTGTGTATAAACCATCTGAAAATAACAAGAACCAGCTATGATCTAAATCAAATTACGTTATAATAATTACTGCATTTAAAAATATAAGTACTCATCAAATTCCATCATAAACCATCAAGACTCAATTCCAAGAAGAAGTACTAAATAATTATTTGCTGTCTTAAGTGATTAAAGCTGCTAATTTTATATAAGGCTTTAGCACCCAATGTGACTAATGCTGTATGAGTCTCATTAAACTTTTTACAGTGTAATTTACCTAAGATATCATTGGCGTCTCTTAAATCACATATTTAATCACAGATTCTAGACAGTTGAAGGATGCACTTTTTTTTGTATATAAATATTACATTGCTTAACAACATACAGAAATGTAAAATATATTTAAAAAATACAGCAAATCTTCATAAAAGCTCTGTTACTAGTAGGAAATGACCAATAACATGTGAAGGTTATAGTGTTTGTTTATTTACTTAGCAGAATGATTAATGCATGCATTAATTTACTGCAAAAATGTTTTACTTAGTTTTGTTGATTATATTTAACTTTTGATTTACAAATACATGTCTGAATGTAATGGTTCAAGATTTTTTTTATCTGGAAAACACAAACAGGAAATTCCAAATGTGTGTCTTGGAAGATATTGTGAATTACAAGGGAAAATGAAAACACTGGATACTGAAAATAGCTAATGCAAATGTATTTGTAATGTTTCATATGAGTTTCCCTTGCTCTTACAAGGCTGAATTTGAAGATACATGTATTAAAAATTTGGTATCAAAAGAGATGTTTGAGTTTTTAGTCTGAAGACTGTGCATTTCATAACAAGAAAGGCTGTATCTTTCCCCATCAGTTGATACAATTTATAATCTTTTTGTTTGTTCATTTGTGTGTATGTTTAAAGAGATGGTGGAGAATAACATTGCTGAGCACTGGAAAAAGGCAGATACTATTTCTTTCCGTAAGACAGGAAGCATGACAGGAGCTGAAAACAGCAGACCTAGCAGTTAGACATCAGCTAAGGGGGAAAATCACTGCTGAGGGAAGGAACGTGGAATATTTGGAAGGTAGTAGATAAGGAAATATAGCTTTATAAAAGACAGATCATGCTGGATAAAAATATTTTAGTTTTCTATCTGTGTGATAAGGGCATTAAATCAAAAAGGGCCTGTAACTCTATTGTACTAAAACTTCAGCAAGAAATTTAATGCTGTACCTCCCAAAATGTTGGCCACCCCTTCATTCAATTATCTAGTAATAGCATGGGTAATATCTTAGACTTATAACAGAATAGATAAAACAAAGACAATAGCATACAGATTTCATTCGAGTGAAAGGATGACTATCAGTGGTATACCACAAAACCTTATCCCGGAACTTTTCAAGGACTACAAGTGGTGCACCACAAAACCTTATCCCGGAACTTTCAGTGGATTACCACTGGTATGCCACAAAACCTTATCCTGGAACATTCCAGTGGACTACCAGTAGTAAACCACAAAACCTTATTCTAGAACTTTTTAGTGTCTCTGAGTTCACTGCAAAAGACCCGAAAGAAGGTAGCATTGTGTTTTTTGCTGATATCTCATTTATATTTATTTATTTTTCAAGATGTTTGACACTAGAAGGTGCAGAAAGGGAGAAGGTAAGTGGCAAGATGGAGGAATGAGCTAAAAAGTAGTAATAAATTCTATGAAGTAAGACTACACAGTAATGCATCCAGCAAAAAAAGTCTTGTGAAACAACTTCCCAGTTTTGCAGTGAAATCAATCAGAAAAACAAAAACAGAGAGATAGAGAGAAGAAGAAAGGGGCTTAGTGTAATTATATCAGGAAATTTTAATGTAATTAACAGCGTGAGACAACAGCAAGGAAATATACTGGAATAATAGGATTCACAGGAAAATTCAGATCCACTATGAGTATTCATATTTGACTACCTATATGGATACTGTCGGAAGCATCTTCCTCCAAATGCACATCTGCTGAACTTTGGAGGGAAATCACTAGGACTTCCCACAAACACCATCCCCTAACATATATGTATAAAACTGGTAATCCCACAAAGATCTTGGCAATTGGTGACTCCATTGTATGTGAACAGTGTACACACCTCATGAGACACATATCTCTCAACTGTCCAGCATTTTGCAGAATATCCAGATTTGTGCCTCATATTTTTGATCTGCTCCTCATAAATTTTTTTTTCTTTCAAATCATTGAGGGTCAAAGTCAGAAAATAATCACATATATTTGATTTTCATACTTAATATCCTTCAGAAAATGTAGGCTAATACAAAAGCTGTTACACTATCAATGCTCTAAACTTATAAGAGCAATATTTAAATCCAGTCCCTTACTCTGAGCCTTTGTCTCCCCTAAATATTTAGTTTTGTGTAGAATTTCTGTGGTAAGAGGTTGAGAGGAATGCTCATACACATTGCTACACAGTCAGGCACATCACTTTGTCTATCCAAGGCATCTCTCTCTCTCTCTCTCTCTATATATATATATATATATATATATATATATATACATATATATATAAAATGGAAATAGGGGTGAGTGTGAGTGTGTGGTGTGGAAGAACTACTGTGGTTGGACTAGCCACCAAGTGGTGGAAAACTTCGCTCTACATAATTGTCATTGTTGAATTGACACCCCGACCCCATGTGCAAAAATTAGAAAAAGGGATTGTAGATAGATGTACGAATATATATATATATATATATATATATATATA